>NW_022200123.1:204881-225992 GCF_009176525.2 Contarinia nasturtii | reverse complement strand
TTTTTGCAGAATATTCTGTATGTTATTGTTTTCTTCTTAGGCCGTCAAATGTTCATTGAACAAGGGTGATTGTTCCAGATGGAATCATCTTCAAAGTACCCCGCATTTTGAATTTCGATCTATAAAACACCGTTACAGCATTCACAAGATGGCTTTTCATGAGTAGTTCTTTTCAGACGTCAATTTCGCCATCAGTGCAGACAACGCATTTTATTGAGCACTACAGCAGATATCAATCTCAATCAAATTCGTATAGAATAAGAACAAGGGTGAATTTATCAAATGTAATCAAATATCGAAATGTAAAATGTGACCGGAAGGTCGTGAGTTAACAAAACACACCGTTATGATGTGCTATCAAAATGTTATTTTCTCTCAATTTACAAACGAATCACATGTTTCACTCACTCCAAAACCAACAAGAAAACTGATCATCGCTGTTCAATATATAAATTTCAAATGACATTCATATTGCTGGCGGCAACCGTTCGTCAAATGTGACCTCGTCAATTTGTTTTGCATTCAAAACATTTGTATTTGAATGTTGAATTTTCTTTTTTCTTGTCCAATTTTCTTTTTCTTTTAGAAATATAAATCTGAGAAAAAAGAGTATGTTTTGCGGACCAAGAAAGGAACTTGATTTTGGCAAGTTTTTTTTATAATCAGAAGAAATACATATATATGAAACAGTTTCATTTTCAACCCAAAATACAATATTAACTAAGTATTTGAACAAATAAAAACATTTTGCAAACGAAAGAAACCCAAGTGAAATAAGAATGGTTGTTGGCTTTCGGAAGAAAAACATGAGAATTATTTCGTGTTATGAATTTCATTTGAATGGGCAATTGATATGGCAATATATATTGTATACAGAAGCAGAATTGTCGATGAATATTTGCGTGCACATGTAAAATTCAACCTCATTCATTTGAATGAAATGAATGGATGTGTGCGTGCGCTCTTTTTCTCTCTCTCGGTTTTCCTTTTCTCTTTTTGTTCCCGTCCCTCTCTATCTTGCTCTTACTCTGATTTTATTATCTACGTGCGTATACCCAATCGACATTTCGTATGTTTATTTAAAAACTCTTCTGCTGCTTTGTTTCAATATTTATGTGTATATATTTGTGTTATTCATTTCAATTCTATATTTCATTTATTTTACACTTCCGTGTACGTAGTAAAAGTATTGTCAACGATTTTAATTGAAACATTTTGAGTACGTGAAAAAAGCAAAAAGGAAAAAACTGGTGGCGCAAAACGTTTCGCTTGAACGGTGCAACTTTTACGTGATGTAAGAATTTCGCAAATAATTTTGTCGACATTTACAATTATCTGATTGAGCGAGTAAAACGACAGAATTATTCTCACATACAAAGACTCGGATTGAAGTGCGAAAAAAAGTTAGTCTTGCAGATATATAGTAATATCTTTTTTTTATTTTTTGGTATGTGCGACTGTTTTTTTTTTTTGTATGAGTTGAATATATTGTATACACTTGGTCTCGCTTCGTTCATAAATTGTTCCCATACGCTTTACCATTCATTGATTTTTGCTCAATTCCACCCCCACACACACTTTAATATTGTTCGTTCCCAATGATGATTTTTTTTGTAGAATTTACAATTTTCACAATTCACTGCATGTTGCACAAGTATAATTAAATGCGCTTCCGTAAATCTATTTTCATAGATTCATTTGGTTACACACATACACCCTCGACACAATTCAATTATATGTAAACACAATTTCAATAAAATATCCATGAAAATGTCCATGCAGAGAGCGAAAAAAACGGAATCGTTGCTAGAAAAATCTCAATGGTATGTAATGAAGCAACAACAATCATTCGATTCGATTCAATTTATTGAGCTAAACAATTTTTATGATGAATGTGTTTTCGTTATTTATTTGCATTTCATTTTGTCCTCTTCTTTTTTTATATATTCCCATTCCTCACTGTGCGTGCTTCTTTTTGATGACCGCTTTCAAAACAGGGGTTTTTGTTTCATCGAACATTTTATTTATGTTGATAACATCATGGGATCCAATTTGAGTGAGGAAATAACTTTTTTTTATGGTTTTTAACAATATACAGGTAGTTTTCGGTAGGTCAAAATAAAAAATGTGCCTCATAAAGAATCTGTTGTCAATCAAATAAAATGAAATAAAATAAAAAAAGGAATAGATTACAAGCGTTGCCAGCATTTTCTATTCCTAGAATCAAATGGTGAATTTGTTGATGATAAAAACGCGACGAAGAAATTATTTGCATACATACCAAAAGCAAATACTAAAGGAATATACCAACAACAAGCATCAAAATTGGATTGCGATGTGACAAAAGGTACGAACTAATATTTTTTATGATGAATAATGGCAGAAAAAGTGTCAGTCGGTATGTTGTTTGTTGTTATTGTTTGGATATATAGCGATACGCGTTGATAGAGAAGAATATATATCATCTGAGCGCAATGATGACGATGGTGATGAGAACAACAATGAAAGCTGTAAACACAACAGATAATAATCACAATAAAAACGACCGATCGAAGAGAGTTCAAGCACGGTTTTGTACGTCACATATAAACAAAAACCCCACGGACGAGAGATACGGAACATAACAAAATGATAACACACAACAACGAAGCGAATGCGAGACTATGCATGTATTGTATTTGTGCGCTCGCAGAACGGAAGTTTTAAACAAGGAAGCAATTTATTTGAGTTATGTTCCATTATTACAAATGATAAACTGGTCGAGGGCTGAGGCACACTGGATTCACCTTTTTCTTCATACAATCATGCTACAGATATACTGTCATTTACATCTACACTTTTTCTTTGTTCCGTAAACTTCGTCGAGCCTGTTTATACTTGACATATATTACTATTGAGCACAGTAAACTTGTGAAACACGCACACTCTCTTTTCTCAAATTATTCCGATCAAATTGATACTCGAAACGTAAACAGCTTAATTAATCACATAAAATGCAAGCAAAACAATTGCCGCTCGTTGAGGCTCAAGCATCCCATCTCACCTGGCAATCTTTGTCTGAAGATGTGATTGCAAAGAACATGTTTCGCACTCAGGTGAATCAAATTAAATTAATTGGACCATGGACACTCATTGGTCAGGGACGCAAAGTTTTCTATAGTAATCCAAAAATGAACGTTTCAAGTGCTCTTTATGGTGCTTAAAATATGTGGGAATAGATCAAAAGCCAGCAATTTTAATTGAACTTGAAGCATCTGAATCGAATTGTGTTCATTGATTTTCGAGAATTTTAACACAAGTTTGAGCAATTAGTGACTCTAATTGGCCCGCACAATTTATAGAAAATTGAATTTTGGTTTCCACTATAACACGACGCTTTTGTAATAGCAATTAAATGCGATTTTTCTACAAAAAAGAAGAAGATACAATTTCATGCAATTACATCATTTTCAATTGAAATAGCGTCGTCAATATTACAAAAAATAGATAAATATCGGTCAATACCTCAAATGAAGTCAAATGGAAACATTTTTTTGTTCGTCAAGAGTAGAAAAACAAAGCCCGATTCTTTTTTTCTTCTATTTTTGACTTGCATAACATCGGCAGTAATTGGCTGAATGTGTGAATGCGCGCGCTATGTGGGAGTTAGCATGAAACGAGGCCAAAGTAAAAATTGTTATAGCAAAAAAATTTTTATTGAATTACTCTCAAGAGGGTGAATCGCAATCGAAACAAATGTTCCATGATATTTTGCATTTAAATTGAAACGACTGTTCTGTTGTTGCCATTGTTTTGCCAAACGTTGAAATAGAAAAATGGAGAAAATAGTAAAAATATGCAAATGCGAATGGATGGTTTTATGCTAAAGGAATGATGATATCAAAACAGAATGGCAATGTTTTCCAACGCAGCATTTTTCAGAGCATAGACCATCACCTTTTTTCTCTCTCTCTCGAATAGTAAAAGTCAAGAAGTTGACCATACCATTTGAAAACGGTTGCCGCTCATTATATCAGCCAATGTTGTTGAAACATCAGAAAATAATTCAGCTGCTTCGTATAGAAATAATGATTTCAACAATTTGAATCAGAAAAAATGTACCATTTCACTTTTGTATTGTCACCATTCGAGAAAAATGATTGTTTCATGTGAAAATTGTCTCTATTCCGGTGCGTAGCTCTAGTTGAAAATTTATGACTTTAGTCACTCAAATAATATATACATATAAATGCTGAGAGTTAAGTAAAATGATTTGTATTTTAAAGAGCCATAAATTTGCATGCAATAAACTATTTATATTGATTAGTTCTTTTTTTATTCTGATTTAAGAGATTTGAACAACTGATAAACTAGATAAATAGAAATGAACATTTCGATGAACTTTTATCTAACAAAATGAGAGAAAGCGTAGTGCTCCAATGTGAATTCCAATTTTAAATTTGATTTTATCATGCAAATTTCAAATCGAATAAAGTTCAATGCGACTTTTGAACTATGCCATTGCGCAAGCTTACAGTTTGGTGTCGAATATATTTGAATATTTTAATAGTTGTCACTTTGTTGCTGTTGAAAACCACATTGATTTTATTAAATATATATATAGTATTTACTTTAAATTGATAAAATACATTTTATATTTTGTTGGCGCAATATTAAAATCCAATTATTTCGATGTGGAAAAAAAATAATATGAATGAAATGCATTGTGAGCGTGGCAATTTTTCTGCCTAATGGAATGAATGTTTGCCGCAAAAAAAAAGGTATGAATTTATTTGCAGCAAATGGGAAAAAACATTGTATTTTAGTGATGTCAAAAGATTTCTGCGTGAAAATTGCACACATATTTATTCAAAATAAATACACATTGAATTAAAATCCAAATTGTATGCAACAGCTAGATCATTGAGTCAGTTCCATTAAAATCGGTAAAATAAATGGTTTTAATTTTGTACACTTTGCAAGTGAAAAAAAATCGGTTGGCTTTCATTTAATAAATTTATCAAAACCATTATTACTGAAATGTAGCTACAACCGCCGAAAAAAAGGCAAAATGTTAAAATGAGTGTGGTAAAAATGAATCGAAAAAATTATCTATATCACCTCATATGAAAAAGGATTATAGTATGTGCACCACCTAAACATCACTGAAATTTCAGATTTTTATTCATTGATTTTCGTTTTTACCTCGCATGAAAAAAAGTCCGTCCATTTCGCACTGAAATGTTTGACCACAAGGAAACATACGCATTACGCATACAACATTCCAAATAAAATCAAATGTGATGCGATTATTTGTTTGCATTTGTATATCAACACATGTTACCAAATGTTTGCCATAGTGATATTTGATGCTTTACAGCATTTTGGCCATTGGCATCCAAGTACACATAACATTTAACAATCTATCCTTTCAATCGGTTTAGTTACATAAGTATTATTCATATCGACATGTTGTCATCGACATTCAACAACAAACAAACATGAATCAACACAAATTTCAATGAATTTTGATTTGATATACATACTTATGCTTCTGGGTTCACTTCATGCGCACCTCGTTTGCATTTCTGATTTCAATTTCAACTTGCACTTATATTTGTTTGATGGTGACACACGATGCTATCTCGAGAAATTCATTTTGAACCAATTTTTTTTTATTTTGGCAATCGTTTGTTTGCAATAATAGAATAGCACTTTGAAGATTTTCTAAGCCCAGAGCATATTGAATATATATGAATGGAACATGGAGTTTTTTTACATAGTTTATTTGTTGTAATACAACAACAATTCTATGTAAATAAAAACGCTGTGTTCCACTTTTATAGACTTTGCGTACAATTCGGATTTTTATTCTAACCCATTCATATATGATAACAAACAATGAAGAAAAAAACAAAAATATTGGCAAACACAGTATTACTGCAACTTTTGTTTGTTCTTGCCAACTGGCGAACAAAAAGCTTTCAATTGAAAGATCAAAGCAATAATTGCTTTTTTCCATCATTCATTCGACTATATAGTTAATTGCGGAAAATGCTTTTTTTCTCTTGATTGTTAAAAGAAATTGAAATTCACTTGGAATGAGGTTTGAATATATATATCTACTTTCTTTTTCACTTGAAATTGATTTCCATATAAGAGAGAGAACAAGTTCATTTTTATTTTTCAATTGTATAATAAAATCAAGCGTTCTATTGCCCCAATCGACAATTGTAAAAACCATCTAAGCAAAAACAATTACGGTTGGATTAAAGTCGTGGCAAACTGAAGCAATTTTTTTATCGTTCAGTGGATGTTTAAGCGTCAGTAAACTATTTCGAATTCCGGTTGCGTATGCACATCTCGTTCGCAAAGGAGACATAAAAAATTAACACAATCTGCACAGAAAACAAAGCTTATTGAAACCATACTGAGTACAATTACAATGTTTGTAACAATAACAAAAAAAGCTTCGACAACAGGAATGAAAAAATGAAAATAAAAACAGCAATACAATTTCAATGTTTGCTGTTTTTCATTTCATATTCGCACACATACCAGAAACTAGATTTCGGATTATACGGGTGAACTGAGTTGTTCAAACTCGGCAAAGTGATATTGGTATTAAGAAGCCGTGATGTTAATCTGCATATAATTGAAATGGAAAATGATTGAGGTTTAATGATTGGCAATACTCGTACATACTGTGGCATAAAATTCCAAAAACATTACAGAAGCAAATGTTTTTTTTTTGGTATCATGTTTTGACATAGATTTAAAGTCATATACACATTGAATGGTTTCGGAATTCATGAATATTCTGTGATGTATTTAGCCATTGATTCAGCATTTGCTTCGAATGATATTTACTTCAATTACCATGCCCGCAAGGTGTTAGATTGGAATTTATGGAAAGGTTTCGCATAGACATGCTAATATTGTTAATTCAAATGAGTTGTTTATTCGGCCGAAGTATCGTTGACCGAAGAAAATGCTAGAGAAAATGTTCATTCAATTAGCTGACCAAAGCAGTATTGAAGTGAATGGTAAATTCAAAATGCACGTGCACAATATATGCAATCAAAATGTTCGCATTATAAAATACCCATACGAAATAGTAAAAGAGACTAAAAACCAATGGTGGATTGTATTGTCGAGTGGCCACACGAGGATTGTTATCATCGATTGCATGCAACGTTTAATGGCCGCTTTCTCTCTCTTTCTCGCATTGATAATATTGAAATGCTTGCCGGCATGTTTTTTCCCACTATGTACATTCAAAACCGCACGTTTCTTTCAATGTTTAGTGCAATGTTCCTCGTATTCTTTGTGCGCACTTCTCAATGGGTCGACTAAATTGGATATCACCAAATAAAGAGCGCGTATCTTGATTTCGCATCATAATAACGATGTACCTATCTATGTGCATTCTATTGCATCATCATAAGTAACAGACGCACGACCGCCAGCTATTGTGAATCGAGAAAGAGAGAGAGAGAGAGAGAGAGAGAGAGAGAGAGAGAGAGAGAGAGAGGCATAGAAAGATACACAGAGCGTCACTCATATATTTACTAATTAAATTCTCCATTGTACTGTTAAGTGTATTGTTGAAATTTGTTTCATGTTTTCAACTGCTTTTGTGCTTGTCGCTTTAAATTCACGCTTCTACGTTTAGTCCCGGTTTTATAATATTATCGTATTAAAATGTGTGTGTACATGTGTGCATATTAAAATGCGCGAGCGCCTATTTTAGCATTTTGGCGATGTGAATGTGTGTTGTTCGTTAGAAAAGTTCATCATTGCTAGCGAATTGTATGGCATATAGACACACACAAGTGGATGACATCGTTCATGAATTTGGAATGGGAAAACGAGTTAGTACATGTTGGCTTGTGAAACGCGTTGCACATATTGATGCATTTTAATGCGGAAACAATTGAGGACTTTGTTTGATTTAATAGAATTTTATGGCATTTTGCACCATTATGGGCTTTGCGGTTTTTGAAAGCAACGCAACGCAAAATGTTCAAATTGGAATTTCTGATTTTTGGTATTTACATAATTGATTTTAGAAATATGGTTTTTTCATTTCGAAAATTGTGCTCGCGTCAAGCAGTTGACACTCAAATGCGCAACCCATTTCACTGTTATAATCGATTAAATTTAATGTCCGCGCTACAAACTTCTCTGCCATTACATTTTATTTATTTGACAGCTATATTACAAGCATAAGCAAAATATATGTACACCTTTGAACTCGAATGTTCGCACCCATTCCGCGACTATGTAGAATTAAAGAAACTACATATGTAATTAGAAAGTAGTATCAATGCGAGGGCGATGCCTTTTTGATAATCTCTCAGTGGAAATGGAAACTGTGTGCAAGTCGCGGTGTCAACGGTTTGAAATGTTCATGTGGAAATTCATTGTGGCTGTGTCTTTGAAGAATGATAGCCGAGCCACTCATGCTTGAACATGTGTGTAAGAGCATAAGAGCTTTCTCCCAGTTTTATCTTCTCTTTTTTTACGCATTTGAGCATCACATTTGCCATGGAATCACCCATAACAACCGTATTTTAATCTATATACGAGATATACCATTACCATATGGCCTACTTAAGATCGGTGACTCGAAGATCAAGCGGAATGTCTTGTGGTTTTTGGTCTGGATGTATGAATGTCTTCACTTGTACGTTGCGTAGTATTCTGCGGTGGATGACAAAAAGTTTGCTCGTCCTTTTGTGCCATTTTGAAAACGCGAAGTTGAGAAACGCATGGGTAAGCAGCAACACTCATTTTGTGAGCGAACAATCTTGGTTGTTCGTAAAATACACAAAGTGGAAAATTAATGAATTCCACTTGTACGCTTGTGCCACAGAAAATTGGAAAGAACGTTAAAACAGACGATGACAACAAAAAACGTCGATGGTAAGGTATTTTATGCAATTTTCTCTCGAAGATTATTGTTTTTTATTCATCGCTTTCTCCTTTTGCAATATGTTGCTCTTTCATTTTTTTCTTCGCCTCGTTATTTGTCTTCATTTTATCACCCCGTTGTTTATTCTTTCAAGTTGCAAACTACCATTGACTTGAGCATTAAAAAAAGACGATTGCGTTTCGTTATATTCCTCTACTGCATTTATTCATATATATTTTTTTTTGCTCCTTTGAAACCTGAATTGCAGGAAAGAGAAAAAAATACCTTGTGATATGATCACATGGCCTTTTCAATCAGGAAAATGCTTGCGGAAAATAAAATGTCTTACATCCGTAAGATGAACTTTTCCGCACTGTGATCCACGACATGCATTTATTACAAATCTTTTACTCAAATAATTCACGAGAAAATAATTTTTGAATCACTTTTCTTACAAAAACTACTAATGATGGGAATTTTTGTATCGGAGCCATGCCTATATGATATCGTAATCATGTGAAAAGGACAACCTGCACGGATCTATGAATGACAAATATATAATTACTTTCATAATTTGTCAATAGATGGCGGCACCAAGGGCGGCACATATAAAAAATAAAATGCTGTCAGTTCCACACGACTCAAGTATAGTTTGACAGTTCGCAAAGCGTCCTTTGTGTCGTTCGTACACATTTATATTTTTAAATCCTAATTATATATTATTTTTACAAAAAGGATTTGTTGCGTGTTCTTCGTATGAAGAGTATACAATTAATTTTATTACCATACAATAAATCAACTTCAAACTCATGAGATCGTTCGAAAAACGTATTGTACATTTTTTATTTAAAAAAAATGCAAAAAGATTCAATTTTATTCCAGAATATTTGAAAAAAAAAATGCTTCGGATAAATTATTAAGACAATTCTTAAAATAATTTGATTGAATTCATTTTGTTAGTTGTCATGGACATGTGCAATATAGAATTGGCAATTCAACACAAACAAATATACAAAAATGACATAGTTTAAGCCATAACAATAGAGCACAATATGCTCTGTAGAAATTCTAATACATGCGCGCACTACTCAGCTTCGACTTTGCTTGTTGCTTCAAGCGTGCATGTTATGCTTGTGTGAATGTAATGTTTGTTCTGCATTGTATGTTTTGCGCCGTGAAATCGTTGACAAAAAACAAAATGAATTCAAAAAAACTATTTTAAGTATTGTTCTAATATTTTGATTGTTTTTTTTATATATGAACCGCCTAGAATAGATCAGCATTACTAGATAAATGTCTTCAAATGCGTTATAGAAAAAAGTACGTCAGCAATAGTGTCAAAAACTGTATGTGACGCGTTATATAAAAAAGTTCGCCAACAAAAGCGTGACATCCTCCATATATTTTATAACGTTTTTGCTGACTGACTTTTTTCAGTAACGCATTTGAAGACATTTATCTAGTAATGTTGATTTATTCTAAGGGATTCATATATAATTGGAATTAGAATCTAATTTTGAATTCTTATTTTTTAAATATTTGTGAATTCCAATAGAATGGACCCACAATTTTCATTCATTTCCTTTCCTTTTTGCTTTCGAAAAGCAAAATGTCATTTTAACATGAACATATTTTCTCAAATGTTAACATGCTATTTTACTCGCAACACATTTTGTTTGCGAGTAAAATACTATTTTTCCATGAATACCATTTTGGCTGCAGTTAAAATGCCCTTTCTGCCGTTAATTTGTATTATTTAAATGAATTTTTTCATTTGAATGTTCTTAAAAAATGCTATCGATGATTTTTTAATCTGATGATTTTTTTCAATACTTATTTTTCCATCAAACCACTTTTTGTTTCGAATAAATACTATATTAATATAATACTAGATAAATGAAACATTTTTAGAAAGAAAAAAAATACAAAAATAAAGAGAAGATATTCATCTTCAGCGGTGTCATTTATATGTCATTATAGCGTGTTATTCAATAAGAAACTCGTTGGCTTGATCAGCAGACGCGCAGAATTTTATCGCACGAATCGTACGTGTTCCAGAGTTCGAAACCATAGAAGATAAATATTTTTTTTTATTTCTACAGTAAAGTATACATTAAGTGGAAGATGAATATCTTCTCTTTATTTTTGTTTTTTTTTTCTAAAAATATTTTATTTATCAAAATATAGTATATATTCGAAGCAAAAAGTGGTTTGATGGAAAAATAAGTATTGAAAAAATCATCCGAATAAAAAACTTCATATTGTAATTTTTTCATCGATAGCATTTTTTAAGAACATTTAAATAAAAAAAATACATTTAAATAATACAAATTAATGGAAGAAGGGCATTTTAACTGCAGCCGAAATGGTATTCATGGAAAAATAGTATTTTTCTCGCAAACAAAATGTGTTGCGAGTAAAATAGCATGTTAACATTTGAGAAAATATGTTCATGTTAAAATGACATTTTGCTTTTCGAAAGAAAAAAGGAAAGAAAATGAATGAAAAATGTGGGTCCATTCTATTGGAATTCACAAATATTTAAAAAATAAGAATTCAAAATTAGATTCTAATTCCAGTTATATATATAAAAAAACAATCAAAATATTAGAACAATACTTAAAATAGTTTTTTTGAATTCATTTTATTTGTTGTCATCGATTTCACGGCGCAAAACATACAATGCAGAACAAACAATACATTCACACAAGCATCACATGCACGCTTGAAGCAACAAGCAAAGACGAAGCTGAGTAGTGCGCGCATGTATTAGTATTTCTATACAGCATATTGTGCTCTGCGTTGTTATGGCTTAAACGATGTCATGTTTGTGTATATGTATTGTTTGTGTTGAATTGACGATTCTATTTTGCCACATGTCCATGGCAATTAATAAAATGAATTCAATCAAATTACTTTAAGTATTGTTTTAATGTTTTAAGTGGGAACTTTTTATGTTATTCTTTTTGGTTTTAAAATTATATAATAAATTTTATTAAATACTAAATATTAGTTAATTGTTAAGTTATTAAAACTGACAATTGTAAGTGTCGCCATCTGTTGGAAAAATATCAAATTAGTTGTATACTCTTTTGCATCAAGTCCTTTGCAGAGGTTATTTTTTTCACAAAAAGTTAACATTCTGAAAATTTGAAGAAATTTCAATGCATATTAAGGGTACTTCCCATACAAAATTTTCGTTTTAGAGCGAAAAATCCAAAATTTTGTTCGGGAGGTGCCTCTAATATTCGGTGAAATGTCTTCAAACTCTCGGAATGGTATTTATGTGTGATAAAAATAACCTGTGCAAAGTTTCAGCTCATTACGATATCATACAGGCATGGCTTCCATACAAAAATCCAAATTTTTTGAATTTTTCATATAAAAAGTGTGTCGAAAACACACATGCGCTCTGGG
Organism: Contarinia nasturtii; assembly: GCF_009176525.2. Lineage (NCBI taxonomy): Eukaryota > Metazoa > Arthropoda > Insecta > Diptera > Cecidomyiidae > Contarinia > Contarinia nasturtii. Next base: position 213,679 of record NW_022200123.1, on the reverse strand, counting down.
GGGGGTTTTCCAGTTTGACCCCCACCTGAGGCAAATTTTTCAAAATTTACCCCCGGGTAAATATTTAGGAGATTTACCGGTTTGACCCCCCTCTGAGAATTTTTTTCTCATATTTGCTATATAAATGTATAAACAATAGCAAAAATGCACTGATTTTGAAGTCAAACTTGCAAAATTTCGGCTCGCTTCGCTCGCTAACACACATTTTTACTTGTTTCTCTGATGCAAAATTGTTATTTTGGTTTTCCATATAAATACCCCCTCCCCCCCTCGAGACCAAAGTCAATTTGACCCCCCCCCCTGATCAAAAAACCGTGCGCATGTGTGGTCGAAAATGAATTGTATCGCAAAACTAACGTCATATTCGGTTTTCTCGTACCCAAAAACCCCCCAATACACATTTTTGAGTGTTTAAGAATACATTAAATATCACTTTTGGAAGAAAAATTGAACTTTTCCCATGGATGGACATGGGCATCACACCAGACATGACACTTTACCCTGTCAACCAAAGTCGCTCAAAATCTAATGGTTTCTATTCCTCGGCACCCCCAATCATCCTGTGAAGTCAGATTTTGAATTACTTTTCTTGTTTGAAAGTTATCGTGTTAACAAATTTTTGCGTACAGGGTACAGCGTACAGGGAACAGGGTACAGGGTACAGGGTACAGGGTACGCACCTACCATCACTTGCTTTCTATATCACCTGTATATTTTTTTTGAGCTTCACGTTCCGAGCGACATCTCTATGTGCTTGGCATTGAACTCGCGATCCAAACGAGCACCAAAGGCAATTAAAACATTTTTTTTTTTGGTGCGAAAAAGTCAAAAATGTCAACTGATTTTGTGTGAAGAAAAACCATGTGATATGCAACGTCCTCGCAGTTAATTTCGATGACACAAACTGTGCAAAGTAATTTCAATTTATTTTCCATCACAAATTCACTAAATACAAATAATAAATCGGTTTTTGTTCAATTTACACGGTATATCTTTATCGAGCGTAAAATGACAGACGTCACAACAAATGATTCCGTATTCAAACTTCAAACAATTAACATTCTACACAAACTTTTTGTTCTAATTTTCATGAGCACATAGAGATGGCGCCATCATGCAGTTTTTTACATTATTTGCCATTGTAAGTGATGGTAGGTACGCACATACATTCGGACATCGAAAAAACGCTAGATTCGTGTTCCCTGGCCCCAAAAACACCCAGAAAACACATTTTTTATGGGTGTTAATTTTTCGACCGATTCCAATACTTTACCTTACACACTAGGTGTGTGCGGAAAAGTAAAACCATAGAAGATAAATATTTTTACATAAATAGAAATGCAAAGCATTGCGAAGTAACATCTTTCGAATTCTTATTAGATAAAAGCTAACAATTTCTACATTACTTATTTTTCTGTTTCTACCAGTAAATGCCATTCATTTTGAAAAAATAAATAATAGTTGGCAGTTTTTAAATATCGTACATTTTTTAACGTTGACATTCATCTATTGCTGAGTTTTTCCTTGTCTTTTCCCCCCATTATGAACAATAAATGTGAATTTTTCATTTACCACACGTACTACATAGAATTATTCTATGGCTTCACATTGAAGTTGAAATGGCACAACGGCATAAGTATTCAATTTTACTTATACTTTCAAAATTTTGGAGATAAAACAGCAATCAAATTTGTATAGAGCGGAACAATTGAATCATACTTTCAAACTGCTCGCCCCCTAATTTTCACTTGATTCTTGATATAAAAAGATTTATTCTGAAGCGGAAATAAATAAATGAAAAATTAAAAGTACTAATTATCATCATCACGAAATCTTCACAAATTATCTGACAAAAGCTAACACAGTTTCATATATTTTTGCTGTGCATCATATTTAAGTATGGGTGTTGCTACTCCTGCGATTTTTTGCAATTTTGCTGAACATTTTTTAGCATATGATCATCAAAATCATTAGAAAAACTTTACTAACTTTCTGACAACTTTTGCATTGCAAATAAGTTTTTTGCACATTTTTCTTGGAGCTTTTAAAATGTAAATTGCAAGCGTAGTGCATTTATTCGTTTCCGTATTTCGACAAACTAACTTTGAAAGAAATTTATACTTGCTTCTTGTACAGGTGAAGACATAGCAAAAACAATTTTTGTTATTAAGATCTTTACTTGTTACGAAAATCGTGTTTTTTTCTCATTCTCTCATCTAAGTTTGTTATATAAAACTAAAAGAATATCTCAAAAGCTTATCAGAGTTCTTTTCTTCTTCATTTTAATGAAACACGAAAAACATTGTACAAAACGGAAATATTCGTTTAAATATGGAATATATACGCAGAATTTCCATTACCAAGAGATCTTTTCAGCGATGCTGAAGAGTTCATCATGATGGTCTTAAGTTTGTGGCACAAAAATACACACCCAAAACACATTTCAAAAGTAATTTTGTGGCGAATATTTCGAAAGTCTACACAGAGTTCGGCGTTAGAATTGCTTCAGCTATCGTAATATTTATTGTGGGCCATGTTGTTGATTTCGATGTTTTTTCCGCGTATAATATATATTTTACAATTGTTCGAAATGCACTTTGGCTAACATTTAAACATCCGGAATGTAAACGATATAAAGACGACAAGAGTTAAAACTACATTGATTTAGTGAGTCTGCAGTGAATTGCCCAAAAATCCTTTGCAACACACTTAAATATTGTGAAGTTTTCCAAGTACATGAAATGGCATTTTAAGTAGGCTCTCTTACGCGAACTAACGTGTTTGCGTTTATACACAGCTAGTGGTGCTTGTTCTTCCTCCACTTGCGTTTCTCTCTCTCTCTCTCTCTCTCTCTCGCTCAATGTGTATGCGGGTAAATTGCGAACGAAAAAGCGTTAAAGTTGGCATGGCATCTGTGTGCAGAAGGGGTCTTTTCCATCTTGTAAATGCACAAGTGGAAAATCTAAGACTATGTTTCAAGATTGCATATATGAAGTAGGGAAGCGAATGAGTGGCATTCGCGTGCGAACATCGAACTTTAAGTGGCAGTGAAAAGAAAGCATTGGAAGCAGTCGGAGTTTGCATTTTCTTTTCCTGCGGAAAAGATGCAGGTAAAATATTGAGGTAGGCGTGAATGGAAAACTTATTGCCGCTTGTGCTGCACAACTCAATATGCAATGGCCCAGCTTCAACAATTTTGTGCAACGAATTGAATGGAAGACAAGCGACTGAGTAATGGAAGGATATACCATTTTTGGTAGGTAAAATTGTCGAGCAAAATGTTTGGCATAGTTTATATGACATGGAATACCTCTCAAGCAGCAAACTGAAAATCAAGAAGATCTCATTAAATGTGTCTTACACGACACACACACATTCCGAATATTAGGCTTGAATGATCTCGGTTCAATCGCGTTATCATCGTAGCTCTCGATGTGAGTATGTACGCGCTTAAAAATCTGAATTTTCACATTATACTATCGATGTTTTAAATCATATGCATCATGACAGGTCGGGTGTGTAGTTTTCAAAAATGTCATGTTGCGGTGTATAAATTCTCATCTCTCGTCGTTTCGCAATGGAGCCGGTGTCTTACTCCGTATTTCTTCTTCCGCTCAAATACACTTTAAATATCTTGAAACTTCTAATATATAACGAGCGCAATTGAAATGCAATTGAATCGTAACTTTTATCACATTCACACACATACACATATAACTCACAGACGCGCACCATTTTTGTTTTTTTCACCTTTTCTTGTGCAGTGAAATATTTTCGTATCTCATCATTTGAAGATGCACCTGTACTTTTCAACCCTTTTTTATTTTTTCCACGTGCTTTTTTTTTGGTCTGTGCCGTTCGTACTTACAACATTCGGTTTGATTGGTTGTTTTTCCCATTGTATGACTTCTAGCATTCAACAAATTCTTCATGAGCAAATGTCTTGCATATTTACCTGCAATGAAATAGGAAAAAGAGACAGAGAAAAAAGGGCATTAGTTTAATTCAAAGCATAAATTTTGACACGTACACACATATGTTATCTTATGTTTGAATCAACTACATATGATTCACACTGTAATATTCGGTGATATTACTACATCGTTATATGAAATGTAAGTAGTGTGAAAATGATCAAAACCCTGATGAATGAGAGATAGTATCAGAGGTTAACACGTAATCCACAGATGTGGAGGAATATGTAAATGTAAAATTTTTATTGAAATTACTTTTCAACAATCGGAACAGGTACAGGTCGAAGGTTTTTTGTGCGAGTAGAATGTTCAATGCTCAATTCGGGAATATTCATTATTCATCAAACAAAATGGAATTAAAATGTACGAAAGATATTAATGCCGGCTTATGGCTTAAAATTGACGAATATTGCAATTGCTTGTTTTTTTATTTCTTTTGTCTGTCTTTCTATCTGGATGTCATTACAAATGCTATCGCTTTTATTAAACACGAGAACCATTTCAATCGCTTTAGCATCACGCTACAATTTTATTTGATTACAAAAATATTAAACTCTATCGCGATTGAAGCATAGAGTCAGAGAAATTCAAAATCATTGTCATTAAATAAATGAATACATTCAATCACGCTTAATATCATTCTATTAAAAAAAGGCAGCAAGTGTAATATTAAAATCATTTTTACGATATCGCTATTGAAGAGAAATAAAAAGAATAGATGCTCGAAGTAATATTATTCAACAACAATGTTAATTGAATACTTTGCAAAATTGCAATTCGGTACTTGGCCCGATTTTTTCTTCTCTTGCTCTCTTCTTTTCAAGATCTCTTCAACATATTTCACTCATCGTTTATAATATGTTGCATCATTTTTGCTTCAAAATTTCGCAAATATTTATTTGGATGTCTCGATTCTCATCTTCGATATGTACACAACCTTTCAACAAAAATATTTCAAACGCTCATCATCGTAATTAAAACCGTTCTGTAATATTGCATAAAATGTTACATTCAAGCTCAAGTTATGCTAATGGCTTAAATACATTTAATTCAACTTTCGCGAGAATTTCATTTATTCGTAATTAAATTAACTTTTTTTCTCAGTTTGATTAAAACCCCTTTAGATACAACGACAAAAACAACACATAATCCCTTTTGAAACTTCTCTCTCTCTCCCTCTCTCTCTCTCTCTCTCTCTCTCTCTCTCTCTCTCTCTCTCTCTTTTCAAATAAATACAAAAGTGTTTATCTTGTAAATACTCTGCTGCATTCCGAGAATCGGCCACTTGTTTCTGGTGGTGAATTTGCTGAAGAATGGAGATGACTTTCTACACTGATTTGTAATAAAAAAACTTCCGTATCTGCTTAGCAACGTCAATTGTAGACGTATAACTTCAGTTCAAAACAAGTACATCGAAGATTTCTACATTGCAAAATGATAAAATTTTGCACTGTACAACGTTTGAAAAATGAAAAAGCAAAAATCTTTGAAAACAGTTGACAGTTTATTGAATTGTGCTCTCTTTTTTTAAATTTATACAAAACTTTGTGTGAGAAACCAAAGAGATGAAAGAAAATACAGTAAAAGCGTACCAAAAAACCAGTATACGGTCAAATTCTAATCGATCAAATATTGGAGTGCAAATCTAAGTACATTTCGTCTTATGGGCAACGTGAATTGATTGGTTTTTTAGCTTGAGGCATGGATAAGTTTGATTACAATCAATTGGGTCGAAGTTCAAATCTATCCAAACAATAGCGGCATACCTAATGCGTATACAAAAGAAACCTATAAATCGCTCGAAAGTGTTGGCGGAAGAGAATGAGATAAAAAGCAAATGAGCAGAGAAAGAGAGAGACCAAAACTTTAATTGAAACAAAATTTGCCGGAATCGAACAATCGTCGAACTTTCGAAATGTCGGAAAAATGAATAAAGATTCCTATGGCAGAGGGAGAGGGGAATTGGTTGAAGGGTTGAAGGAACAACATGGGAAAATCTGCTCGAAGTTTGAGTAACTTTTTCGTACGAAGCAAATGTTGGTGACGTGCGTAATTCTTGCAGTTTTGTTTGATTTTCGAAATGGAAAAGTTGAGCTCGAACGAATACATATTCGCATTTTTCATCCAATGCTAACTACAATATGAATGTGTGGTACACAGAGACACAGGGATTATGTGGAGAAGAAATGATAAAAGATCTCGGCACAAAAGTATAAAAGTATGATGGCAAAACTGTCACCAAACTAAAATTGCACGAAAAAGTCAGCACATTATATCCTTTTTTTCGATGGTCGCTGTCGATTTATTCATAACTTTTAATAAGACGTGAAAAGTAATAGAAGAAGAACTATTTTCTTTTCTCTGTCTTTTTCGATTGTGGCCTAAAAAGAGCAATCAAGAGAAAATTTCAACTGAACGAAAACATTTTGCTGTATATTAAAGTTGAATTCAGACTCAAGCTAAACTAGTCAGTTGCTGCTATTCATAGTTGGTGTTTGCCAACGGCAGCAAAATCATCGTTGTGCCTGCATAGATATTTCATTAGATGAATCGAACAGCGGAAAATAGCATCCGCAAAGCCGTTAGCTCTGATTGAATGCAATTTTTCCACATTTATACCACATAATTCGGGTGTAATTTGATGATGTCGATAATCAATAACCCAATTAATGTGAAAGATAATCAATAGCAGCAACAAAAAAAATGATTCAAACAAGTTTAAAACCTTGCAATGGATCCAATTACGTGGTAATTGAAGTGTTGAATGTGCAACGGAGAGAAAAAAAATAGTGGCGCTGTTTGATAATGATGACATTCTTTTTGTGTTGAAGTCGTTACTTTTCTCAGCATGACCGTCATTTTTTACGCGCAATAAACCGGACCAAGTGTCTTCATCTTATTCGTCAATATCGACTTGAGTTTTTTTTCTTTTTGAAGTTTCAAGCATCTCTGCGTCTCTTCTCTTGTCGAATGTCAATGCATTTGTGCCATTCGTGGAATTTATGGTTATCCACAAAATAAATTCCAACTATTTTCTCCACATGATACGTCGCCATCGCCGCTGTCATCACCACCACCACTATTCAATTGCAATGTATTTCTTTTGAAATGTGCCGGGTTCATCTAGCACTTGCTTGGTTTGAAGTGCGGTCGGTTGTCAATAATTTTTATTATTATTTTCCAAAGCAATGACTTATATTGAAAACTGCAACGATGAATGCCATTTTTGCTCTTTTTTCATAATCGGAGTGCAATGGCACAAATGAAATAATAGCACCGACAGACAGAGAGATGCAAATGCAATAAAGGATAACGATGATAAGCCCACAGACATATTGAAATTGCATAAATACCAAAACAAAAATATTGTACAATACAATTCTTGAATGCATTGGAAATTGGAAAATAGCAATAATAGTACAGCAAAAAATTCATAAATCTATGTGGAGATATAGGAAACGAAACACACTAATCGCTATAGAAATCCACCATAATCCCAATGCAAGCATATATATTTTCAATACAATTTTCATTTCATGTGCGTTCATTGGATTCCAATCTTTGGAAATGTGATTCGGAAAAATCGTTTCCGATCGAAACCATAAAGACATTTCGTATGCTAAATATATTGGGTTGATTTCAAAATGGTATTCAAATATTCATCGAGAAAAAGAGAGCGAGAGAGAATTTTTTCATCATCATAGAAAATAGACGCTAAACTATTGGGTCAATTTAAATGCTTGAACTATTGAGTCTGGTTTGCGATTCAACTACTCAGCAAATAATTCAATTTGAAAGCTTCATCAAGCGATAAAGTGGATTAAAATGTTGTGCTGGTTTATGTTCCAATATAATCGTCTCTATATTCTATAGAGATTAGAGAGAAAGTGTATGAGAAAGAGCAAAAGTGGAGGTTCTTATTTTTCCGAAAGCAATTTGCTTAAATGAAATCTTTCGGCAGAAGTTCATTATGGGTTTATTCGTCTTGATGTCGTTTCAAATTGGTATTATGGCATTTTTCGGGCCTACCTTCTTCCTTTGCACACCCAACTAGTGCGATTACTATAAATTAAGCAATTATTTTAACAAGCTTTGTTGAAGCATTTTGGCATGCCAAAAACATTGTATACGAATTAGGAAATTAAACGCTTGATACACCCTGGAAATAGGCAAACTGAGATAAATTTTACATGCTCACACATACACAACAGAGCAAGAGAGAAAGAGAGTCACGAACATTGGCACAGGCGATTTAATCCAATAATATCGACGAAATTTAAACAATTTATTTTTCGGCTACGTGTTGTTCATACACATTATACAATTTATACTACACAAATTCATCTATTGTGAATGGCAAATTGGCTGGGGTTTTAGCTGGAACATGCAAACACCCACACACACACCAACACCGCCAAAGGACAACAATGTGTTTGTTGCATCGTTTTTTTGTCGGCATCTCAGTTGAACTGTGATAAAATTTACGCCGATATGATTAGACTTATTTGTTAATGTGTGTATAGTATGATTAAATTGGCTGGTTCTTCGCCTGTTGGCAACAATGTCATCAATGATAAATTTACATTATCATAACAAAATGATAGTGGCTTGAATGTGTGCATTGTGCCTGAAATACATGTTAAGGCTGTTTTGGTTGTTCATATACCGAACGTGATTTTGGTGCCGTTCATTTTGCATGAAAATCGTTTTGCACCACCGAAAATCGGTTTAGTCATTTGGGCTTTCTAATGAAGGTATTTACACATTTCGAACTATGTTACGTAGGTTGCTCCATAATTTTTTTTAAAATGGTACTTATAGTGT
>NW_022200123.1:165289-204481 GCF_009176525.2 Contarinia nasturtii | reverse complement strand
GTGTTATATATGTTTTTAAAAAAAATTATGGAGCAACCCTCGTATTATCGAAAATGTGAATCTCCGTCGCTGATGCCTTTACCAACAAAAACAATTCAGCTTTTCAAATAATGTGCTTTTGTTGATGAAAGTATTTAAAGTACGGATTAGAGCCAGAACCAAATCATTCACAAAGACTAAAGCGCATCGCAAAATTAGTTTAGTGTTTTCCGCTTAAGTTTTGATATGGTGTGGCAAGTTTTGTGCAAAGTGTAAAACAAAGCCAAAGCATTACATGGAGATTGCATCCGGAGTCAAGTTCGCTTAAACATTTGGTTGATTCTCATGGGTGGATTACATTTGAATAAAGCATATAATTTGCAAATTATTTTAACCAAACTGCCAGATCAACCGAAAATAACATTGTAAAAAGGAGAAAACGAGTACAACACATACACATGCACACACACGATGTGATCACTGATGACGATGAATAAAAGTTCGAATGATTCGTTGGCTCGTAGCATTGTTTATAATTTCCGAGAAAGCGGTCAACTTTTGCACAAGCTTCATGTAGCAAAGAGAAAAAAAAAGAAAAAATATTATGGGAAATGAAACTTGTATCCGTTCTCATTTTATGTGCACTCAATTTGTTTTCGGCATTCTTTTGCATCTGTATAAAATAATGCTTCCACTTTTATTCAGTACAGTGTAAAAAAATGCGAAAAACTTTTTTAAGAAAATGCCGAATAAATGGCCAAAGAAAGAGAAACGCACGGAGATGAAGAGAAAATGAGATAGAGAGATAGCAGAGGCAAAAGCACGCTATGATCCCGCGTGCATACAGTTTAACATGCCGGATTTCAATTTAGACATTTATTTATGCATTATCTTCCGGCATTTTGAGAGAGAGAGAGAGAGAGAGAGAGAGAGAGAGAGAGAAAGAGAAAGGAGAAAAACGGATTCAAATTCACAAATTGAAAAACGCTTACAGAGAACGACGCGCTAAGAGATAGAGGATATAAAGCGCTGTGGCAACGAAAAGAAAATTACTTCGGCCCAGTATGAATTATGATGCATTAAAAGTATTGAGCGCATTGGGTTCATGGGAAAAGGGTAGAATTCGTTTAAATTTTTTTTTAGCTTAAGTTATTCGTTTCACAAAATGATAATAAATCCCGTAGCATAGAACACACAACACGGCCAAAGATAAGAATATAAAAAATTAATGTAATTTTTGTATAATTTGTAATTTTGAAAATTTGTTTTATTTTTCTTCTTCTTTTTTTCATTCGACATACACTAAAACTCAAAACACTCTGCGTTCGTGTAAACATTTGATATTCCCATATTCCCCATTCAAGGAGTGATTTTCACTCATCACAAAAAAAAATACTTCGAAATGTATTCAGTATAAGTAACAGCAGTTGAAAGAAATTTTTGACAAGTTTTGTTATTCAACGTATTGCATAAAATTGAAGCCACAAATCAGATTCGAGCATTGTTCTTGTGTGCATAAAATTTAATAGAAAATAAGTCTCCTCTTGTCTACCAAACAGATATTGTGTGCACTCTTTGGAACGCAAGACGATAAAATACGACTGTGCAAGCCAATTTTTACGAAAAAAAAGAAACCGATTCACAATATATTTGAGGATGCTTGCTAATTGTGTCGTGTGTTTGAAGTGCATTTATATATGACTTTTCGTTGACAATAGCCTGAAAAAATGAAGTCTGATCCATCAAAATCGTCATCCCAACCAACTGAAAACATATTTGAATGCATTGTGAGTTGCTTTTTTCTTGTTGAATTTTGCTATGCACTGGTGTATTTCGTTGGTTTGCATTCCCATGAGTGGATTTCAAACATGAAAATACCATTTTGCAAAAAATATTTTCAACAAATATAAGTTATTGTGCATAAACGCAAAAGAGATTCAAATCCAGAGAAAGATTAAAGCGATAGATATTCCGATGTGAGCGCGGTTTCGTTCGTACACTAGTAACAATGTTTGAAATGTTCAACGGAACACATGCGATGCGTTAGCCCTTCGTTTTCTAATGTACTTATGTTCTTGTTTTCCTTTTCTTGTTCTCAAAGTCGTCCGAATGCATTGCAACGCTTCCATTATGTGAGCGTGGACGACAACAGAAAAATTTACGATGAATATTATTATTATATAAATGGTAGACGGAAAATCTCTCAAGCATTTCGTAGCAATGCGAACGACCAAACTCTGCTAAACCGACAACCCATAATAAAGAAGCGAAAATGGGCGAGAGAGCAAGAGCGGTGTGGTAACACACTTCAAGAAATGAATGTATTAAATGTGAATGGAGTAGATGAAGGGTGAAAAAAAGATTGTGCTTTCATCTTGAAAGTGCATAAAGCAAATAGCAGTGAAACAAGCAGCAGCAGCAGCAGCAGCAGAGGCTGTGCCAGCAATATACAAGCGAACACTGAATATAACAAACCGAATTCATTGCACAAATAATGGCACATTTGCCGCAAAAATAAGAAACTACATGGCAAAGATGCTACGCAACATCAACATAACAAATGCTATACACATACATAAAAATGAAACAACAAGCAAATAACAGTGACAACGATGAAAGTAGGAAAAATAAGAAGAGAATGTACACACAGATGAGCGCAAGTGCGCAGCGCGCACACGAAGCAGCCGAAAGAAATGAAATGGAATGAAAGAAACCGAAGGAAATGTGGATCAGGTCCAAATGCTACATGGGGAGATATGCTGAAACTGCAGCACATCGCGGTGCAGATCATAAGATTGTAAATGGTTAAAAGCATTTCATTCGAAAAATGCTGAAGAAAAATGCAAACACGCGCTTGCGACGAGAAATTTTTTTTGAAAATGGCATAAAAGAAGGAACAACAGAATAGAAGTCTTGCAGCTTGTTTGCACTTTGATGGAAAAAGTGCTGCGTTGTTTGTTTAGCCGCTATTGTGTGTGAGTGTGTGTGCTTTCAATGAGTGTGTAGGTTTTTAACTTCAACAATCGTCATCATATTGTACAATTTAGTATTAACGCAGCTTTTTCAGATTAAATGTTATGCATTTCAACCGAGCAAATGTATGTCAGTTGCGGTCGACTATATTAAATGTGTTATTTATTTCATTGCTCAATAAAAGTACATTTATATTAACGCGAGAGAAAAAAAACGTGTGCGTCATGCATAGGGTGTAAATTGTGCCATCAATGATTCGAAACATTTTAGAATTACAGCTTGCTTTTGTCACCCTGTAATGCACTCAACCAAATAATTTCCTCAAATAAATCTGAATTTAAACAGCCAACGCGTGAGTCGTTAATATTCTTCGTTACGAGCTCAATTAATTTCAAATTTATAAACTCACACTGTGTGAACACGCAAAAGAAATTGGTCAAACTTGATAAATGATCATATTGCTATTTACCAAAAGAACATAAATTCACCCTTAGTTTTATGTGCGCCAAACCATTTAAATCATTTCATAAAATTGGTTTTTTGAAAAATGTACATCATGCTTGTACTTTCTTCGGAAATGTGAACGAGGGAAAATCAAGCTCATTCGAAATCATGAAAATTTGATATGGCTGAACGGAGAAAAGATATTTGGAATTCTTAAAAGGAACTCGTCGAATATAAATCATCCGTTTCGATGTCATTCACGCAAAGTTATGTATACTCTAATTTGAAAATGGAATCCATTGCTAATTTCTCTGTGCTTTGTTAATGTATTAACATGGAGCAGGCTCAGCAGGGATCATTTCACCTTCAAGGTATTTTTTAGAAGAGGTATAGCGATTACAAGAGTACTTTTTTTTAAATCCAAAATAATGGCAACCAAATTGCCAATTGATATTTCACTGTTTTGGAAATACTTATGGAAATTTCCGAAGGTACCATGGTGATAATACGAACATTGGAGTTTACCGAAAAATTATAATTGTAAATCTCTCAATTAACTTAACAGTCCTCATTAATCCATACTTCAAAGTGCTTCGTACCATTTAATGTTCATTTAAATTGCAATTTTCTTTTCAAAATGGAAAACGAGTGAAGAAAAATCGTCAAAAACGATGTAAAAAAAAGATGATAATCGTGTATTCACGGAAAATCTACGGGAAAAAAATGCCATTACAAATCTGATCATCATCAGCATCATTATTGTAATAAACTGGAAGTGAAGCAATTTTAAATTATTCTTGTTGTCGAATAAGCGAGAAAGATATAACTACAGCTGCACACGAAAAACGCAACAACAACCACGACAGAGCAACTAAGACAATAGTTTTTAGCTTGAGAACAATGGAAAGTGTACAAAACAACTACAAAGAAAACGAAAGAAAAAAAAGACGGGGGAGCCGCTTACGTTGGTGTACGGAGTTGCAAGCACACAAAACAGCACCAAAAACAACAGCGACTGAATAAATTCATTGAAATTAATTAAAAACTTTGTGTGCAAAGGAATAAAAGTCTGAGTTGTTTGGCGTGCGAACGGGAGTTTGCTATGTGTGTTGAGTGTGGATTTTATAGTCGTTTTCCATTTGTCGTATTTTGTATTCGTCTTATAGCTTGGTAGTCATCCATTCGCACGCATACAGACGAATGAGAAATGGGCACGATGCGCTTTTTATGAGTTATTTTGGTGTTTGATTATTATTATATTCTGAAAACAAACTCGTCGTCTTAGCTGTTCGCTGGTGGTTTTGCGTTCGTGCCACATTTCTCTTATCGTCTTTATATACATATAGCTAAATATATCAAACGGACTATGAATATGAAGTAATTGGCCCATTTAGTTTTTGTAAAAGAGAACGAAAAAAAAAACAAACTGGTGGCATTGCTGGTGAGTATATTGATTTTTGCTGGTGTCGCTGTTGTTGCAATCGTAATTTTAATTTTCGAACTTAATTTCAAGTGTTGCGCTCAAGTTGATCTTATTGATTTACAATGGCAATTTGTATGCGTTATGCGAACCCATTTCGTGCCATGGCCATGAACAAAAGTTTTAAGTATTATTATCCTTAAACTATTATCGAGCGTCGTTTCATACTTTTCTGTATGCAATGGGAACATTTTTTATTCATGCCTTCGGTCATATACGATTTATTGTGTGTTCTGTTGTTCGGTTTGGCTGAAAATGTGATTGTTCGTTGTTCTTTACTTCTTTTTCCGAATCGTATGCCTCTGAATGAGTCTTTTTTTGTGTGTATGTATGAGCAATTCGAGTTCTATGTATTTGGAACCGTACAACTAAATCACTTAAGACTGTTCGAACCTTAAGTCGATTGCTGTTAGCCAACTTCATGGAAATTCCCATTTGAAATACATTGTTTGGAGTTTTGAAAATTCGATGTTGGTATCGAACAACTATAATAACATTATGGTTCAATGGCGACACTGTACTTCGAATGCAAATTAAGTGCTGCCACTTTTTTTTCTCATTTCTATATTTCATCTATCGAATTAAGCCATAGCAAAACGGAATGTACAATATCCACTGTCACTGAAGCTGTGTTTTGCATGGAAATTAATTCTTTTTTTTTCTTCCTTGCAAAATGGATACAAAGTCAACGTCAACCGAACACGAATCCATTGGAAACAAAACCAAATTATTCAAATAAATTTAATTATGTTACAAAGAAAATGTGAAATATCAACGTATTGTATTTTATCTTTGAATTGACGTTCCGGACAGGTGCAGAGCATAAACAGTGAATACAGCACATTGTGTCATTTCACTGTCATTTGCATCCAGACTGAATTGTTCATTTGCATTAAAATGAATAAAACAAAGGACAGAGAAAATGAAGTGCACAACGCGCACAAATCCACCGCACAATATGTGTCCATCACAGACGTGCAGTAATCGAACCGGAAGAATAATGACTTAAATTTTGTATTCGCTCTATGTTTTTTCTTCTCTTTTCAAATGCTTTGTTTCGTCATTCTTTGGCCGCGTCGATGCAAGGCACATTTAGTGATTTAAGCACGAAGGTTCTTTTGATATGAGCACAAAAACCAACTTGCTAACGCACTTTATTCACCAAAATGGGTTCAGTTGGTCTGCGCCGTAAAAACTAAATGCGAACAAAAGAATCTTGATTTGATTCATTTCAAAGGAATTGCAAACGAAAGAAAAAGAAACTTCACCAGCCACAGGACAAATATACACTTTTTTTTCAACTGTAAATTTGCAAACCCAGAATTAAAAGAATCGAACGTGTAGAGATGCAGATACGGCGGATCAAGAAAGAGAAATGCGATTGAGAAAGAGAGCACCCGTGCCATTGTTGTGCGACTTGTGTTTAATTATACACATAAAACTTTGTCATTATGCTTTAGGTGATGATTTTTTTTCCGTATTTTTGCTTTCGTTAGTGGGTGTGTGTGTATTTTTTTCCACGGACAATTTTATTACAATGTGTTTTGCATGGAGTTTTGATGTATATGGCGCTTCGCCGGTGCTTTCACAACATGCATTAGTAGCTGTTCTCGAGGCTTTGATGGTTTCCTTATTTCGCATTTGCCGTTAATTAAGTCATTATACAAAACGAAAGAAATACTAAAGGTAGAAACAAAACCGCCTGAAAGAGAATAGAAAAAGAGAAAAGAACCACAGAGAATAGGAAAGATGTTTCGTTAGAAAAGCAGACACGAGCTGAATTGCATTGTTTGTTGGAATTCAAAATTGATCGAGAGAAAAGGTCCCTCCGCGGAGAGGAGAGACGAGAGAGAAGGAAAGAGAAAGGTTTTATTATTGTTCGCGTGCTCGTTTGCTTGTTTGAGAGCCGTTTTTATTAGATTTGTGCATGATGTGACCATATTGACAATGAAATCTTTCAACACAATTGCGAAACGAGCCGAAGTCAGGCGACTTGTAAAAATAAAAGTAAATTACTGATTTCACACTGAAGTTTATCGCACGACTTGTTCATTTCATTTAATGTTCCTTCATTGTTGCTCTGTTTTTACTTCTTCTTTCATTCTAATTGCATCAGCGAAACCTCTAAACACAATTCCCTTCAATTACACATCCGATGAATAAAAACGAAACTTTTCAGTTTTATTTCGGGAAGTGTATAAATCTAGGTATAAATCTATGTGCAAATATACTTCTCCTTTGTTACTAGTTTTGGTTCATGGATGTTGGTTTTTTCTCCTTTGATTCTCAGTGGTGATTTTCCTTTCACGACTTTTCTTCTATGTTCTCACTTTCTCCTTCTCTCTTTTTTTACTTTCTCGACATTTTGCAATCTGGTGTTTGTTACTGATGGTCATTGTGTTAGTCCAAAACTCAGTTACGGGAATTTATCAAAACAAGTATATTGAGAACGTTGAATAGCGTCAAAAGAACAAATGGTCAAACCGAAAACAAGGTAACAACAACAAGAAGAAAAGAATCAACCGATCGATTAAGGTAAGAGGAAAATACTTCATGTAACGTCAAAAAAGTTTTTACCTCTGTACGCTCGAAATTCTGTGCACAACAATGGCGTACAAGTCCAGTCGAGTCTATTGAATCGATTTTAAAATTTAACAACAACCCAATGCTTATTCAGCACATGCATGTTTCAACGCATAAACATGTATAATTCGCTTAGGTTAAATCACGTTAGGACTTATTATTACACTTTTCATGTGTTGAATATTAAAATACTTATCGAACAAATTCCAGTTTTATGCGAACATATTTTGCAGGGATGGAAAAGCACCAGAGAATATTGAATTAAATTAACAGCGAAAAATGCGAGAGAGAGAGAGAGAGAGAGTGATTTTTTTGTCTATTTTACTGATTTTATATGGAGAATTTCATCATATGAAGATGTACTTTATTTCAAGCTGAAAACATGTTACGTTCATCTCTTGTATGAATGGAGAAAAAAGTGAGCCAAAATCCATTTATGATTAAAGCTTTCTAAGTGCATTGCTTCCTGTAAGCCGTGCGCACAACCACATACCAATTCAAACTCAACATGATAAATAATTCATACGCTCAAAGTATATCTCGGTTATCCATTGTGCAAAATAGTAGTGCTTTTGTTTCAATAGTCGTTGGCCGTTCGTCTTACAGTCCTGCCAGCATTGAAAAATGGTTGGAAAATTGATTCGCTTGAAATACTTTTAATGGAATATTAGCAGCAAACTTTTTTTTTTCATTTGGAACATTCTTCAAGTGAAAAAGTGATTATTACTTACAAAGTAATTTTTATTTTAAATTGATTTTGCAACATTTTTTTACATAAATTGATAACATACTGTAAAAATTCTATGATTTTAAAACTGAAAAATAACGGCGTAAAATTGCTGCTGAACGAAAAATTAAAAAAAGATAAATTGCTGCCGAAAAGTTGGCTCATGGCATTCTTCTCAAACATTTATGGAAAAAATCAGTGATTAAAATGCCAGCAATAATGAGCTTTTAACTTTATGCCATTTTATGTGTTATTTTTAATAAATGACGAACCATATTTTCTATGTTAAACATTGTGTGTTTGAAGAAATTAAAAATAAATCAAAATAATCCAGCTAAGTTGAAATCACACATGCATTCGCATCACGTTTATTGCATATTTACTCGATGTGTGTAAAGTTAAGATAAAATCTTCAATGGCAAAACCTCAAAATGGGAAACCATTCAGAAAATTCAAATTTCAATGCAATTTTCGTGCATAAAATCGTACACATCCGTAGTACGAATTCAGTACCTGACTACACCATATTTGTTTGCTGGCTGGCACCCACTTGCATATGTATACATTGAAAAACCAAATAGATTCACCGATTTTCAATCGAAAATGCAATTGCAATTCAAAGTCAGTGTCTGAAGTACAAATGCTGATAAATTCACAATTTGTGTTCCATATAATCAATGATTGCTCATGCCAGCTTATTTATAAAGTTCACTCTTGCGATATATATAAACAATTTTTGGCATTATTCTTGTTCAATACAATTCAGTAATTTGTCCACAAATAAGGATATAAACCGACATCGGAAGTCGTTCCGAGAAAGAGAGTGAGCGAACAAGTGAAATCAGCTGAAATCAAAGCACAATCCAATGATATTTATAATACTGACAGAATACAAATTACGAAACCGGTGCTATGGAGTTAAATTCGGAAAATGCACTCAAAGAAGATATGTAATACGAATACCATGGATACGTTTACATTGTTTGTATTATTGATCCAAATAAATTTCTTGGAAAATGCATAAATATAGATTTGTAAGATTGATGAATTTGGTAACGAAAATTATATTCGATAAAAGCCTAATGGATAGAATTTTGAAAATTCAAGAAACAATTCTCTTTTCAAGTTTGACTGTGGAGAGGATTACACTCATTATTTTAAATACATTCCTTTTGATTATGAACTTATACAGGGAATCGATAACGTTACATAACTTGAATTATCTCATCTATTTCAAACATTTCCTATTATTCGTATCTACGATACCATTATCAAATACAATTCTAGTTTATTTTTTACGTCTCTCTGTAAACATGTACATTAATAAGTCGTCAAAGACACAACGGACTCATATTTCCTGGGGCAAAGCTGAAACAATAGAAAATATGTGGATGCAATTATATGTTGGATTATTTACGATTAAAATTTGAAAACAATAGCCACACAAGGATGCAAACATATCCAACGTCCGAAGGATAATAAAAGTTTGAATAAATATAAATATAAATATATATATTCGAAATGTTTACAATTCAGTTTTTTTCTTCTTTTGACAGCGAACTTTTCGAGAAATGGAATTGAAGCTAACATTGCAGCATTTCCTTTCAATGGCTGGATATCCTGGATTTTGATATACAAATGTTATTCATGTTTATTCATGAAAAATCTTAGAATTTTCAACGCCAAAAACTCAATGTGTGATACACATAAATGTGGCCAGCCGCTTCACTTATGTTTGTACACATGATGCGTTCAGGAGCGTTGTATGCATACCGAAAGTACAATTTGTGAGTATCATTCAGTGGCCGGATTCGATGAGCAAAGAAGATGATTTTAAAGTGGACATATCGCAAATGCACAAACAACACCCACAATACACAGCATAACGAAGTCATTTACAACGCCGCATGAGATATTTGTATTAGCCGACTAAGCATCTTCTACCCTCTGCATCTTGTGCTCTCGAAAAAAAAACTCTATTATATTGATGGTGTATCTGCTTCGAATGTATTGTACATGCAGACCATATATGAATGTTGTCAGTGCACTTTGTTGCAAGTGTTTATTAATTTATGGTACAACTAGTTTTCACGATCCGGAAATGGAATACACTTGCTATGCTTGCCCAATCGTAGACAACAGCAGTCCAAGTGTGAAAAGCATGAAAGAATGTGCTTAACATACTTCTGTGAATTTAAATTGGATTGTAAATTCAAACTTCTCTCAACAACACTCAATTTGTTTTCCGCTTTTTTTAGTCCAGCTTCATTTTTTTTTTGTTCTATTCGCTTTTGTATACTTGCCATCGGGCTTTGAATGTCATTCTATCAATTTTCCGGTATTGCCACTGAGTTCCTTCCATGTTAGATGTTCAACTTGGAAAGAGTCTCTATTACCGAGTGAGTGCATGTGATAAATCTTTGACTATGTATCGTAATTTAAATCGGTCTCGCAATAATTCTACCCCTGTATAGGGCTCAAATTACGTCATTCATAAATCGTTTGAGCAGCTATGATCTAAAAGTTGATGATCTCAAATATGATATATATTTTCAATTTAAAGTTTTTTTCCAATACTTTTTTTCAGACCAAATCCTTGGAACTTGCTTCGTATGAAAAGTGTTTAAAACAATTTCAGATCGAAATGTTATTGAGATACCGGTTCTGGGTGATTAAAACTTGTAACGTTTGCTGCCTTTTTTCAACAAGTAAAAAAATGAAGAGAATCGGCTGAGTTTGATTTTATTTCAAAAATACATTTTTAATACGAATTCGACGATCGATTCCAAAGACTCAAAAAACGTACGTCTTACACGTAAAAAAAGTTTTGTTTAATCTTTTTTCCGAGAATCAATTAAATCTAGAATATATCACTTCATTTTTCTCAAATGAATACGCGTTGCTTATTCTAACGAACATTGAATCCATAAAATATGAATTCTAAGGAACATTCTCCAAACGAAAAATGTCAGAATATCAAGAGCTCAAAAAATGCGATTTATATGATTTTCCAAATTATATGTAACAATCTTGGTCGTCAACTTCATCTCGGGTAAATGTGAAAAGTATGCAGAAATTGATTAAAAAAGCACAAACACACATTTCAGATGAGCGACGCATTGTTAAAAACTTGATTTACATATGTCAGCTTTGAGGTATGTGTATTATATAGAAACCCGTGGCATGTCAAAGTTTTCACAGACACTCAACTTCGTTACGAACAAATTCATAGAATTTTGAGACATTCGCGTTAATTCATTTCAATAAATTAATTACACGAAATTAAGTGAAATATGTAGACATATTTTTTGATTTAAATTTATTATAAATTCGTTAGCAGCCATTTATCGTTCACGTCTTTGTGTTTTGCATTTTCGGGTAACAATGTTTCAAAATACCGTCACATACAATCTAAATAATTTCGCATCGGCAAAATTGTGCGATGTGTATGCATGCGCGTGTATGTTGATTAATTTTGTGAGTCACTCTTAATTTATGCCAAAAGTGAAGAAAAGAGAGAATAGCAAGAGAAAGAGAGGTAAAGCATTCAACTTGCTACAATTCTGACTATCAGATTTGCTATCAATTTAATTACAAATGCAAAAATCTGCCATTGTTTTTGCAACCTCCTCAGACGCCCGCTCTTCCGTGCTCTCTTCAATTTTCATAAACTGTGAATTATTTCAAGAAATCCAAGCAACGAAACTTATTTTTCGCACCAACGACTTCACTTGTAAATATCATATCAACATTGTGTGAGCTGCAAATGCTTGCCATAACACACATAATTTATTACATTTAATTTTGCAATATTCAGAGAAAACGGAGTGCTGTGCCAGTTTCAGGAGAATGATGTAGAGACAGTGAATAAGCTAAAGAGACAGGAGACCATAATAATCGTCTTGAGAACAGGCATATTCGCTAACTTAAATTTACAAAATACTCAAATCTGCTTTCGAAAAATAAAAGATATTATATTTACTTTGTGAATACATTTACACTTTTGGCTTAATGCAAATAGAATTTAGAATTTATATTCATCTAAGAAATACTATTTCATTCAAACTTGAACTAAATGTCAAAAATTATACATATGAGATTTTTATTCATCACTGGAAAATATTTTTAAAGTGCATTCGTTTCTTCATTTATCGCTCGTTGGAATTCGTTACGATTACAATTGCGTTGTTGTTGTTGTAGAATGGCTTTTTAAATTGATGTCCGTAATTTTTTGACAATTCAGAAATGAATGCAGTTTAATCCAATATATGGCTCACATCTCTCTTCATTTGCTCTCGTCTTCTCAACGCACAACTTCATTTTCGTCCAATCGCCAATGTAAATTTTCCTATTCATTTTTTTATTTTTGAAAAATGCAAATGATTTTATGATTCTGACATACCATCTCTCATTCGTAATGCTCTTTATTGTTGAGTTTATCTATTCTATTATAATAGAAACGGTACAATTTGAACAAAACGAAATCGTCTTAAGTTTCACAGAAAATTAAAGCCCAAGCAAATTATTCCCCATACAATTTCCATATTATCGTTGTGTATGTTTTGTACACTTTGGATATTTTGAACATTGTTTTTGAGCTATTTCGTCAAAGTCAAGCTGGAAATGTGCTTATTTCAAATCACTGTTGTTTCGTGAAACATTCTCATTTCAATAATGGAATTATTCAAATCGAAAAGATTCCAGATCTTGAGATTATATCTTGTGCGCAATAAAAAAAACGAGCATTTAACATCGAAAAGGAAAGTTGATTTTCGACCAAATAACAGCAACACATCCAATTAAGTTCAATGGTAACACATTTATATTCTTCAATAAAAAAACGAAAAAAGTTACTAACTATCACCGGAAAACACGGTTCAAAATTTGAACACGATAATCATTTATTCGGACGATGACATCATTTTTGTGAGGCCATACCAATTGCTCAGCCAAAATAGCCGATCTAATTAAAATGGCAAGGTTAATTAGGCCTTATTTAACGCGGTGCATTAAACAACTAATTGAATCGAATGACGTTCATTCGACCGAACATTTTCTCATTTTTTTTTGTGTGTGGTAATGCACTTTGAACATTTTGTCACTTTGAACCAACACCATGGAAAAAATCACCACAAAATTATGACGACGATTGCATACGTGTTCACTCATTGTCGCAACGAAATGGATTCGATTTGGTCGGAGTATCATCTGAATAATTCATTTCAGCATCCTCGTTGCCAATTTCACAACTGATTTACCGGTCGCACAAATTGAACAATTTTATAATTCGTTTTATATTTGAATATACAGTGCATATTTAAATTGCTTTCATAAGTGTTAGTGGGCATTTTTCTGCCCGTATAATGTTGTAATATTTCATTTCAATAATAAAAAAAAGATTTTTTTTTGAAAAGTGTCCTTCTCTCCACATATTTATGGTAAATAAAAAATCTGGTTGATCGGAGCAGATTTTTTTTTATTGTAAGTGTTTAAAAATTCTTTTTGAAATCTTGGAGTCATCGTTTAATATTCACTTTGAAAATTTGCTTAAATTTTTTGTAGAAAAGATTTGAAAACGTATTTGTAAGCTGATCAGAGTGAATAGTGATTCTTATTCTTCCGATTTCTCAATTGTGCCATTTTTTGTTGTTGTTAAGTACTTTCCAGTTGAGCGCATTTTTCTATGAGCTCAAAAAAAAGATTTTGAAGCTATTTGTCTCCCTTTGTTTGCGTTTATTTATTCAAATTCATACTGAAAAGAAGGAAGAATAAAGATTTTCTCTTTCAGATAAAGAGCATTGTGTTATGTGTAAATTGATTTGGTTTGATTGAATCTGCATCGATAAAATTTATGTTGGTAAGGAATTTTTAGTAAACACTTATGTGTTGCAAAAGTGAATTTCATATCGGAATTCAGTTTGATAAGAGAATTTTGGGATGTATCGCCCCTCAGAAGTAAAAAAAACCACTCGCTATCAAAAGTTCTCAAAGTAGTGCTATTTATTGCAATATGTATTGAATAGCATGCTTCGCCTTTGAGCGATGAAAAAGTGATTTTTTTTCTTTTGTGAACGACCAATACGGTTGGAGGTATTCATCAATTTCATAAACATTTTATCATTCATCCAGTCTTTGTGTGGGGGGTGGGGCATTTTCAAAAGGAAAGATGAAAAATTCTTTGATTAAATTCCGTGGAAATCTTTCAATTTGCAAGATATTGAACATAAAAGCTGCACATATTTTCAATACCAATATATCAAAGCAATATGCCATTGAGCAAAATTTTACCCCTTACATACTATACAATATGAATTTACACGATTTACTATGGAAACCGTAATGCAATCGATATACGTATAAACGTAAGCCATCTTTTTGATGAAATAGATGCACTTCAGTTTATTCATGTTTGCGGCAAAATTGAAAACTTAAATGTGCGTACACGGCCGTTACGAAAGCAATGACCGTTACTATAATTCAAAGCGTTGCGCATTTTGTATTTTTTTTTTTTTGAAAATATGGATGAAAAAGGAGAGGAAGAGAGAGAGAGAGACAGAAAGAGAGCGCGCGTTCCAAACTTGGCAGATGGTCAAGTAGACAAAATGCATACCACCAAATAACAACGATAATGCTCATTTCAAAGTTATTAATTTATGAAGTGAATGTAACTGACTGCGGTTGGTTAAATGCGAAATGGTCATAGAACTCTTTGACCTATTCTACTTGTAGCCGAAATGTTTATCCATTAATTCCATTTACAATATCCATATTTGCATTCACCAAACATTCATTTGATGTGAAAAAAAAACAGACACACACACACACAAACCGAGTGCAAAAATGACTCATATTGATTGTGTCGTTGGTTCAGCGAGTACGGATGTCGAGCAAATCGAAATATAAAGCAAATGTTTCATGTGGCAACCATGAGAAGTGCTGATTAGCTGTGTGCACACTGTTTGTGTTTCACAGATGGATGTTATTTCACATCGTTGTTGGAATTACCTTTGGAATAACACAGTAGCATGTTTGGCACAAAGCGATACCAACACTTACGATTTCGGACCCGGGAAGTTCGGAACCATTGCCTGCTTAAATATTACAACAGCGTCTTCATTATAATATGCAAAAGTATAAACATTTAGTGTGCATGATGATGATGACGATGCTGATGATGTTTTCAGCAAATGCTAGTATTTTTGAATGTGGTAAAAGTCTGTGCGAGGCAAAATTGGAATTGTGTTTAATACAATATGAATGCAAAAATAATAATGTTATTTACATTTATATATGAAAATGGTGCCATGTATAATGTTCAACCACTTTATGAAAATATTATGGTGATGATGAAACGAGTACAAATTTATGCGGTATGCTCTCATTTTTATTTGACCATCAAACAGGGATGTATTACAAATGTTAGACATTCACAGTCTCGCACATTTGCACCAATTGATGTTTAATTTGCAGGTTTTATTGCTCATTTGCCACATCTTGATTTGACTTGAATTAGTAAAGACGAATGCATTGCGCATCAATGCTAAAACCGACTGGAAAAAGGCAGCGTCGATAAAAGATGATAACGAGACAAGGGAGAAAGAGTACAAATACAGACAATGAGAATAATAAATGTCAAAATAACGGGAAAAAATAGCAGAATGATCCAATTTTGTCTTATCGATAACGAAAATATAATGGCATTTACGTCGAGAGAGAGACCGTAAGACAGTAAGCGATTCAATTGGTGTTTCGATTGGACATGCACCGGCTGCGTATAATATGTATAGTGTTTTTTTTTCAAACTATGCGCCGACCTCACTTATTTCAGCCCCGACAAAGGTCAACATCGGCAAACAAAATTGGCTTTTGGTTTTGATTGCATTCGCCGTTTTTCCCGCAGAGATACGAACACCGATTTTTTGGCTTCTTCTTCTGAAGTTCATTCCGAAAAACGTTGAAAACAATCACAACCAGTCTATATCGTATGTGCTGTATGACCCAAACAATTGGCTTTTGCCACATTGAAGCCATCACTCTAGTTGACCATGATGCTCAATTGTTTTTTCCACTTTTCTCAAAAAACAACGATCATTTTTTTTGCTTTCTCATTTTACGTATCAACAACTACATCAGCTCTGGACTCGATTCATGATAATTGACATTGTGAAAGTTATACGGCAGCTCAATTCAATGCGACGATTGCAATACAGTTTTAATATAATAAATCATCATTATCCAGGATCTTCGTTACGTTCGAATTCTCTTGGCTCCGTTCTGCTTTTTATTTGGCATATGTTTTTCAATGTGTTGACAATTTTATTGTATTGACACTTATGAATTGGTTACGACGATGACAATGATGGTAGTAACGCAAAAAAAAAAATGTTTTTTCTCTTATGTTTAACAGATACCAGTTTTGGCCGATGTGCAAGCGGATCAATATAAGAACAGACACCATTCTGTTTGTAAGATGACAGTAAATAGCGCAGAAAATAGAGAAGACAAAAGTAACATAATGACAATTTGAAGTCAACCATAAGGACAAATACCATAAAAATCGACCCGACACATCACATACACACACACATGCGCACAGTAACGACTGGTACAAAAATCAGCCCAGCCAGCTTTTGCTAGAAGCACATAAAATAAACCTGTAAATGACCAAACGTGTGTGAACATTGCAATCTTATATCACAATAAAGGATGAATAGTCAAATCTAAAGCATTGAATCGAATCGACTTCGATGTATTCCAGAATGATGAAAAAAAAACTTCGTTGAAATTAACATTTCGATGAGTAACAAAAATCAACACACATTTTCGATCCATTTTCAAATGAAAAAAAGTTTAAAAGTAGTTTGTATTGATTTTCATTGCAAGTCAAAAATAATTCTTCTTCAAGTAATACGATAATGTCATAAGACTGTTTTTTATTGAAAGTTTTAAATTCGAAATCAAAAAATAGTTCTGCAAACAGAAGCAATATGACATTTTCTCATATAAATTATTCTGAGCGTTTGTCGATTTTAGTTTAAAAGTAAGTTAAAATGATTATTCAATATCGTTTGATCGCTTGAATCGTTGAGAATCAAATCAAAACATTGTTTGACTCTCAGATTTTTTTTTTTTTCAAAAGGTGCACCGTTTTGGAAGTATTGTTGTCAACGGACACGTCTGAGGTCGTTTTTGTCCGTCCGAAAGTAAAAAAATTAATTCCAACTCGTGTTTGTTTTTCTCGAACCGAACTCGGACAGTCCGAGCTTCAAAAGTAAAAAAAATTGAATTCAATTCACTCCAAAATATAATATTTGGAATAGAATTGAATCTAGTACTCAAATGCAACTCTCACATGAGGGCACAGCAGCATGCTTGCGATGCAGCTGTCACATTTTGAGCTGCACTCTTTAATTTATAAGCGCTCTGTAACGTAGTGAACACGTTTCCAAGACAAAGAAAGTTTCTAAGACAAAAGCCTTAATTAATTACAGTTAATTTGTGTCCGAAATTATTTGGAAACAAAATGTTTTCATTATCTACAGTCGGTAGATTAATTCGATTGAATCATGATGGTTCAAATGGTGAAATTATTCAATCAATAGAGCCAACATGATTTTTGGTACATCAACAATTTTTGATTATCACATCAAAGAAATTGATCCGAATTGGAATGACAATGTTGTGATGTTCAATTTTTTGAAAACCGACTGACACTAAGTGATCAATTTCGGAGATGAGTCCGACAAATATCGGTCGGGTTTGCAAACATTGGAAACTAGAAAAAAGGGGACAAAATTGTTGCACTTCAAAAGTCGTAGTAGACAAAACAATGTATGTTGAAGGTGTGTTTAGTTTTGGTCCCACTTTGGATATACTATCCATAAGAAGGTTTGCATTTATTCTTGGTGGTTTCGATATTCTTTCATGGCCAAAATGGTAGTTAAATGTGTCCTTTTAACCACCACTAGAACAAAGTCAACGATAATTGTAAAAAAAACTTTTTAATGTGATTCAATTTGAGCTTTATGTATATGCGGTAATAGTTCAATAATATTTATACTCTTTGTTCACTCGAATGGTTATTTAGTTTTATCATAGACAAACTCTTGGCAACATCATTATTGCCTACCGTCCCGCAAGTTGATAATAAATCTGCTCATAAGAAAATTTGTTCAATTTATTTTCAAATCCAAACATTGGCATTAAATGAGAATGCGACCATTAGCAACGGCACAACACGTGATGACAATTCTTTGTCTTTTTCCATCGGATAATTCGACGAGTTTTTGGAAGAAAATGATCTATATTGGTCTGGCTGTTAGTGTCATTATGTCACAAATTATAACATGTGCCGCACTATTAGCTTTCATTTATAAAAATGTTCAAATTGATTTTGTAAAAACATTATTTGCCTTTTGCACTCTAATTTGTGCCTCAGTAATGACATACATTGCTTTAGTCGCATTTCTTGTGCGTCGTGAAATTTGCATAATCTTTGAAAATTTGGAAGAAATCTATGATACAAGTAAGTCGAAGCGGATATAATTTAAATAATATAAACTTCTGGACTTGAGTGTTCATTTGATATATGATTTTAAATCCAGACAAAGACGACGATTCGTTTCGATTCTTAGAGAGAGCAAACAATAAATGCGAATGGATGTGGCAATTTTATTTCAAATGGGTGGTTATAATGGCTTCGGCCTCGAATGCTTTTATTAGTGTTATATCAGTTTTCGTTTGTTTGTGGGCGCATGGAAAATTCGACACAGATCATTTATATGTGCTACTAGATTTCGTGTGAGTAATACTCTTGTTTTATATAAATAGCATATTGGGAAGCAAATAATTCGATTTCCTTTACTGCCAAGTCTGCCCTGGAATCAAACAACTCCACTTGGATATGCGAGCGAAGTGTGCATAAGTTTTATCTTTCTTATAACATACTTCATTATAAACGGCGTCATTCTGTTGACATTGATTTCTATGTGCTTTCACCATCACGCATTTTATGAAATGTTTCAAAATTCATTGTCCAAACTGAATGAAGTCGATAGAAAATTCAATGAGAAGTTGATTTGCAAGCTTGTTGATTTTCAAGTTACGACTCGCAAGTAAGTTTGGAGTGAATTTCTATAATTGTTACTTTGTATTTCAAAATGAAGAAAAGATAATTAGCCAAGTGAAATTATGGATTGATTTGAATAGAAATCACTTTCTAATTTTAGTTGGTTC
Source organism: Contarinia nasturtii (assembly GCF_009176525.2). NCBI lineage: Eukaryota > Metazoa > Arthropoda > Insecta > Diptera > Cecidomyiidae > Contarinia > Contarinia nasturtii. The sequence continues at coordinate 185,060 of NW_022200123.1, read as the reverse complement.
TTACATTCATCGGAAGTTTACACGCTTATTATTATGCTCGAACTACTCTTCAGTACATTAATGTTGGCTTGTTGCAGTTTTCAGTTTGAAATGGTAATCAAATTACTTCAATTTCATTCAAATCATTATCTCAATTTTAATTTTCAATGCATATAAGCAATCTCAACAGCTTGGTGCGGATTTCATCACATTTGTCGTGGCAATTATGTGTTGCACATCAAATTTATTCTTGTACTGCTATTTTGGAAAATTATCCTCGATCAGTTATGAAAAAATGGTCGGATGTTTGTATCAGTGCAATTGGATTGTTTTACCGAACAACGTTCAGAAGTATATTCCTCTTATGATCACAATGGCCCAGAAAACCATTTTCTACCATGGCTTTGGAATAGTCGTACTGAATTTGGAAACATTTACCAAAGTAAGTTCAATTGACATTTTTGAAAGAAATCTAGAGGACTTGGAAAGGAATAGTAATTTTTTTTGTCAAGCAATTGATAGACAACATAAATTGAGTGTCTCTAATACATACTGACATTACGTGATAATTTTGGAATTTAATTTTTTTCTCTGTTCCTAAATACTGAATGAAACATAGATCATTTTCACTTTTTGCTTCATTCAGTTCTAATCCTCTAGTATAGTAATTTGCTTGATTTTGAAAGACAACATTTTAATTAAACGTCTCTTTTCAAATTTCAGTTTGTTAAAAGTGCATTCAGTTTTTATATGTTATTTCGAACTATAAATGAATAAATATTTATTTTTGAAGTACAATATTGCAATTCCCAAACCCAAACTATATGTGCCATAGAAATATTTTTCTCGCTGAATTTTCATGTTTGTTGCGATTTCTTATGTAGAATAAATATTTTTTGTTTTCATTGTATTATATTGTTAAATAAAAAGAAAAAAGAATTTAAACGTTGTTCACTGTGGAAGAAAAGGGACAATATGTAGTTTTGATGCACTACCTAGTTAACCCGACTTAAATCCATATTTATCAGGCTTTAAATCAACTTTAAAATTTGTATTTTTTCTGTAGTTCTGCTTGAATAAATAATAATAATTTATGTAGCAAAAAGAAGAGCTTTTTACGAACTAACGACGTTGAATTTCGGGGATATGCTTTCTAATACGACCATTAGTGTAGCAAAATGTGTAATCTACCATTTCTCATTTGGTCAAAGTTGGTTTCCATCTTAGACTAAGACTTGCTTATCCGTCCACAGTAATGACATTATGGATATTCCATTTGGATAAACATGTTTGTTATAGCGTGAGAGAGAGAAACTCGGGCATGCCATCACCAACACTTACCTCAAGCGTCAACTATACGCATTAACTGCATTGCTTTGTGCCGAAAAAAAGAAATAATTTTATTTCGGTTGGTTCAATGTTCCGTTTTTATGTGGTGTTATGTTTTCTCGCCTCGCTTTTATGTTTTGTTGTTGATGGCATCGCTTGGTTTGGATGTTGAGCATAAATTTATTTATTCGCAATGAGATATCATTACATTACATTATGCGTTCGACCCCTTTTTTGTGGAGCACATATACATATAGAAACACATTTGTGCAAATGAAAATCCATATAATGAAAAAAAAGTACGTAGAAGCTGTTGGCTGCGACATAAATGGTCAAAAGAATACCGTATGGCATCAAAGACTGTAGATCGGAAATCTTAGGAAATCATAGCAGCTACCTGCAATTCTTTGAGAAACATTTCTATTCTGGCGCATAAATGCGCAATATAAGAAAAATTATTGGCACTGAAATACACACGGGACCATAGGTATATGAAGTAACATTGGCCAGAGAACCCCAAATAAATGATGAAAATTGTGAATTAGCACCAACATGTGGAAAAATGCAACATATATTTTTGTACAAAAATGATGCTAATATCAATAAAGAAATAGCAGAACAGACGAACATTAATTCGTCAGGCCTGCAACAAAAGGCTCCACAAATAACTTAAGTAAACAATGTTTCGGTCTCCGTCTTTTTTCCTTTTAGATCTTTCCATATACTTTTATTAAAGACAAAATCGCATATTATACAGTAATATATTTACAAACAAAGTGTTCATATTCTACGTTCTTTTTGCTCTGGCTTTTGTTATATTTAATCCACTTTAAAATGTAGTGACAGAAAATAATTCGCCAAATTAAATGGATATCTCTCTAAGAGAGAATATTTCAAAGTGATCGTGTTTTTGTATCAATGGTGGTGTGTTGTGCTTTGAGTCAACATTGATGACACAATATAGCTCTTACTTGCAACTGGGACAGGATGCGAATGTGTCCAAAATAATATTGCCGCATATTATTCGTGTAAAAAAATTGCGACAACGAATGGTAATAGTTTCATATCCAGGTAGAAATGAGCGCATATACATGTCTTTGCAGGCAATTGCAAAATTTTTCTAGTTTTTCTTCGAAAGCAACGTCCATTGTAAGTTTGTTTCAATTCATATATGTAGAAGGGTTGGAAGGAAAAAAAATAATACGACAAAAAAAATGAAAACGCATGAAACAAAGCCGAAAAGAATCTCTTTGAATTTACATTTACATAAAATAATGCACAATTTTACAAGGCACATTGTATTTTCATCCAGATGGAAAACGATGCAAACATTTAGGTGGCTGCTACTCACACGAGTGATATCTTTTTTCTCCATATATTATTTCTATTCATAATCTCGATTTTACTCTCGGCCAAACTCGAATGGAATTCACGTTGGCAAAGCATTGTGCTAAGATGTTCATGGCGAAAATGGATGGATCCATTTCAAACTAGCTACATCAAACATACCATATATTCACAATGCAAAAACACTCGAATTCATAGCAGTGAATATAAAATACAAACATTTCTTCATTGTTTTTGCTTGTACGTAAAAAAACGAAAGTGCGAAAGAGGGAGGGGGGAAATGGCCATTTTCTCGGCATGTATTTCGTTAAAGAAATAATGCAACGCATTGTCGAACCTAAGTCACATCCCATGTAAAATCGTAAAAAATCTTTTCATTTCTTTTATTTTTGCATAACAAGAATGAAACGGCTATTCTCTCGAACCATGTGAACACATCCATATAAGCCAATCTATTTCATACCTACACTTTTTACACACTTGAAATGGCAACGAATTCATATTTTACGGAAATCTCTCATTTTCGGCATAGGGCCAACTGAAATGGAACACATTTCAGCCAATCGTATGTCAAATTGATATGATTTTTTCTTCTCTTGTTGTATATTCACATGAAAATAAGGAAGCAAGACTTGAAAATAACGATAAATAAGCTCATAATCAAGTATATACAGCCAAATTTAATAGTTATTTTCTAGATCATGTTTAATATGTAGTCAAATGTTTATCCGTAACAAAGAACGAATCAAATCACCATGTTCAATGTCGTCATTTTTGTTGTCGTAATTGGCCTTTTGAATTTTGGCTAATTTAATATCATTGACAGTCTTGGTCTTCACTTAAAATGAATCCAAACCATCTTGCCTCTTGCGCTGCGTTTCCCATACATTTCTGGGTGTCATTTTTTTTTTTTTTTTTTTTGTTAAACATACATACACTCTCAGTTGTTTGTTTCGAAAAGAAAAAACACTTCGAACAATTCACAATTGTGCATGCAATATTCCCAAGAAGAATCATGATACCGTTGTGAATATACACACAGTTGTTCACGGTGAATCGATGAATCTCTTGAGAAATATCAGTGAAAAAGAAAACGTATATTAGATTACCACACTGAATATGGACAATCTCTTTTTCAGCGTAAATCCAAAGAAGGAAAGAAAAAACAGCGAATCGATCGCACCAAACGCATATATGTTGCGCAAAACAAAACATATAAATATTTCAATTGCGAACAAATGAAATCGTAGCATACCAACAAACAGTTGAAAATTGAATAATAGTAATAAAACGAAGAGAATAAGAAGAAAACGCAAACGAAATAATAACAAAACAGAAAACACGATGTATATAAACAAGGAAAAATGATGTGCCACGGAAAATTCTCATTTTCAGTGTGAAAACGATTGGGGAAAAAAACGAAATGGCACTGTGTGAGAGATATCAAATGCTTGGGGACGAAAAAAGAAAACACAATGAAAAAAAGTAAAACCGAAAATTACATGGCTTGCATGTAACACGACGATGGAAATATGGCTGAAATATGTACCTGTTATAAAGTAAATGGTGAATTAAGATTTCATCCCCTTGCTCTCTCTCTCTTTCTCATGCTCTCGCTTGAGCTCACACTATGAGCCACTGCATGGAGAAAACATTCCCATTGCCTTCATCCTGTGCTTCCGAGCAAAGCATCCAGTGAATTTCATTAGGTATTTAAAATCCATGCGGATTATGGCAATAAAAACTACTTTATGGTAAAGATGTACCTATGACTGTTCGTTGAGAAAAAAGTATGGAAAAAATGACACCAAAAACTAGTAGCAGTAGTAATAGTAGAAGCTCAACAGCGTCACAAAGGTGCAATTCGAATATATACGGTATCAACGTTCAAATTGCTTGGCAATAAAAATGCGCTTGGCCATAATGAAAATTTGTGTACTTGTTATGAGCGAATATGGTGCTGGACGTAACCAAGCGGAAATGCTGCTTAGAGCAAACCATTTGCAATCAATGCAGTTTTCGCTTTGCCTCTTGAACCTTTCATTCACATTATTTTTAATAGTTCTTTTGATTCTCTTTTCTCTCTATCTCTGTCGCTTTGCGTTGGGCATCATTGCTGTCTCGAAATCACTTGCAACATTTCGCTGGAATATCGGTTGAAAACTACTCATGACTACTGATTCTTACGACATTGTATGCAGATTTTAGAATAAAAAAATTATGATATATTATTGAAAAGGTTACTTCATTGAAATATCATATTTTAAGAGAAATTTCTCCGTTCCATTAAAGTTTTTTTTTTCAAAGTTAATATTTTGAAATGTAATAGGATTTAAAACCTCATTATTAAATTATATCGTACAAGAAGGCAATGTTGCAAAACTGTGAACGCATTCACTGTAACACCGCCAACGAACAGCACAGGGACTAAAACAATTTTTTCCATTCAGTTTTTCGTGAAAATTTGTCTCGAGTATACATTGTTTCAATTTAAATTCATTGTCGTCAAAGTTACTACGTTAAGTATGAGCTTCTTTTTTCTTTATTTTCATAACTAGGTTAGGCGTATTGCTCCATGAATGTAGCTCAACTGCCATTGAAACATAAACTCTCGTACGAAGCACGCATCAATATCTCATGATTTTCCCTTTTTTCCGGCGGTGTATATGACATAAGTCTCATCATTTTCGTGAAATAATTGCGAGATTTTCTAATTATGACTATACGTATAAAGTACATTTAAGTACCTTTATGTATGCTTCGTACATGGGATTATTGTTAAGAGGATGGCAAACGTGATATATTTTTGATTCGAATTTTTCTTAAATTGTTGATGGAGACGGGGAGGTATGGAGGTGTTGTAGTATCTCCGTGTATTGAGTTTTACGAGTATCAAGTCAATTGCCTCGTTTTGCCATTACTCTTGAGGCGGATTGAATTAATAAGCCAATTTATTGCATTTACTTCTATTTTCTGATTATTTCTGCTATTTTTTTGTCACTTTCCATGTGAGTTCCTATGCAATTCGAATCGCTTCTTGAAATGTAAAATTCCAATGTATAAAACATTGAATAATCTAATCTTAGCTCTTAAAACTTTTTTCATCTATGCGAAACAATTAATTCGTGCGCAAATTTCGATCGCAAAAATTTATGTTGTGGAAAATGGGAAAATGTTTTATGTTAGATTTCGGAAGTTTTTCGTTTTTCATCCGTCATTCGTTTAGCGTACAGCCCAAAAAGTGAAAAAAATCATAAGCGCTTGTGTTGTATGAATGTTCGTTTTGTTGTTGTGGCTGATGTAGACTGTAGAGTCTGTGTGTCGTAAATGCAAAGATGTTAAGTGGCCTCGTAAAAGTGGCAAACGCGCGCATTAGCGTTTTATATTTATCCAAATGGCATGATAAAATACGACCGCCGAAAATGTGTCAAATTGAAATTTATCTGAAGCAAAAAGTGGGAATGAGCACGGAAATATTGCGTTTGTACGATGAAATGCATTTCCAGACAAACGAATTCATTGCAAACTTGAAATGTGACTGGGTACATTGTGTGTGTGTGTGAGTGTGCCTGGTGTGGCGAAAATTTAATCTCAACATTGGGCCAGTGTGTGCACATTGTGAATCGCTGGGATTTAAGTAAATCGAATTGGCGTAAAAGCGTCTCGTGCACGAAATGTCAAATGCTTTGTACTCAGTGCATTTGGTGTTGTCGCCGATGTTTGTAGCTCGAATGTTCTCTAACTTTTGATCAAAATCACTGAAAACCAGAGAGATAGAGTGAGAGAAAGAAAGAGACCAAGCGATAAAAGTGTGTGTGTGTGTAGTGCAGTGAATGCAGTTTGCGTACATCCTATTTCTCACTTGGCTTCATTCGTTTTCTTTTTCTCTCTTTTTCATCGCTATTTTTCTTTTATTTCTGTTTTTTTTTGTTTCAAACAGTTGCGAGTGCAATCGCCGTTCACATTAAATGCACTATCATCTATCTTATTGTCCATTTGTATAAGTAACTTTGTGCAGCAGAAAAAAAGAACACGAACAAGTAGAAATAGATGACTCTTTTTGGAATGCAACTATCATTCGGTCTCCAGTTGATTACAACAACAATAATCGCAGTGCATATTTTGTACAAAAGCTAGAAATGCGCCGTTTGAAGACCGTTGCCATCCTAGTGGCGCAACTAAAGAACGAATTTGAAAGGGAAACAAAACTAAAATAAAATAATAGAGCATCTGAAATGCTTTGGATGTTTCAGTGAATATTGAAGTGTCTGAAATATCGCGTGTGCTGCATGTGTCATTTTGGCATTCAACTATTTTTTTTAGCTGAAAACTGCAAAAGATCTGTATCCATTTATGTGTCTTTGGTGTTTATTTCGTCTTCTTCATATTATTTTTTTTTTTTCGTTCTGCGTTGTTCTCACAGTGAGATTCACTTATTCCTTTGAAATGTTTCATTTTGAGAACATTAAACTCATGCTTCGCATTAGTCTACAGATTTTCTACATTAGACATCATTTTGAAACTTCGAATTGAGCTACTTTGCGATTCATTGTGGAACTACATTAATTTAACGGAAAACTTACGCGCGTGAAAATGAATAAGATAGAGTTGCGAGAATGGAAAGGCAATGAGTTTCGTAAATTTCTCAACTTGAAATTGATTTATCCGTTGCATTTTCAGTTTATCCACTTCATTTATCAATAGTACTCTGCTGGCCATCATGTTGTTATCGCTTTTAATGAAAGTGCTCATTAATTTTGGCAACTGTCAAAACCATGCGAATCAGTGTGCAAGATTTCAACAAATCGACAGCAACAGCAAACCATTTTTGTTTATTACAAATTCGCACTTTTTTTTATTCAACAAATTTAATAAATTGGATTATCTTGGTGTTTATCTGTTCATGTTTCTGTTTTCGTAACAACAGCACATAGTAGTGAGTACATCCGTGTATGAAGAGAAGCGATAGTGCCCAGAGCATGCACCAAGAATGTTAACTACAATATCTCGCACAGATGTCCATATCCATTGTCATGATGTGAAAGCTTCGCGCTCGTGATGTGTGTAACCATCATTTAATGTTTTCAACGAACCAGAGACAGGGTGAAAAATATAAGAATACATGGCACATAGCACACATACAAACATTACTTTTTATTCGTGTCGCATAATTAAATGGTTCAGAATCGTATGTGCCGGGCTTTTTAAATGAATTTCCAAATGAACAAAACAGAATAAAAAAAAGTGCTCATTCATTTAAATAGATTTCAAAATAAATCCGTTCGTTTAAATGCACAACACACACATATTTATCTACAATGTCTCGGTTGATGCCGCTTCAAAACCGAAATGTGCAAGCATTTGAGTGAAATAAACGCGATTTAAACAGGAAGAGAGCAAGAGTGTACGTGTGTGTGTGTGTGTGTGTGTGTTAGAAAGAAAGAAAAAAAAGCGCGCATGTGTATGTATATTTGCATGGGCGATGTTCATCGCAGAATACAAATGCGCTTCGACTCTTGTATCAAATAGGATAAAGATATATGTAGCGCAAAGAAACTTGCTGTGGCTGCATATAAATCTAATGAATTACATCCTGCATGATAGAAAGACTAAACCACATGCACAAATGCGTTGTATACCGTGCACACAGTGTATGCGCTTATTACATTGTGCTACTGGCTGATGTGCGAGAGCCACAATAGCTGGAGAAAAGTCATGAGATGAGATGAGATGAAAGATGTGTGCACTATGCATGTATATAACGCTATAAAATGGAATTTATTGTACTATACACTAGATTAGATAACGCTTAAAAGCCAACTTTTACGATAATTATATGTGTGGGAGCCGCAGTTTTTTCCAGCCACTTTATACTATTCAGTCAGTTGGTTTTCTGTCTTTTTTCTGCAACCGATTCTTTGTTTGTGCAGTTTTGGCATGAACTTTTTTCCTAATATTTGTTTTCTACATTGAGAATATTGCGTTTTCTCTTTCTTACTTATACTCTGACTGTGCCTTTTGTCTGGATTTTCTAGTTTTCAGAAAATCCACAAAAACCCAGTTTATATTTGTTAAACTGAGCCACATAATAACTTTTCATTTCAATTGCACAAACACACATCTACATGCACTGTGTGCACAAAAATAATGGCCAGTATTTGGCGTTGCCATGCTGAGATTCTATTATTATTTACACAACGAAATGGACTCGTACAAGGAAGAATAAGAAAACTTTGCATATTATTTAAACTTTTAAATTAGTAATAAATTCTTTGGTACGTTCAGCATAACAAAATTCGCAGTTATTGTTTTTTTCTTCCTGTTCTTTTTGTGATCAAAGAAAAACACGGCACAACGATAATAATGTCGGTTGAAAGGGGGCTTTTGATTATATTGATGATGATAATGTCAATTCGTGACCGAAATATTATTATTATTATTCATTTAAGTGGAAGTATGACACACAGGAAGAAATTAACAGGCAAATAAAACTAAACGACGAATATATGTTTCTTATGATGAGTGCGTGCGTATATGTGTTCTGTTCAGCATTTTACAATTATACCAAAAATCATCATCAACCAAAGTGAATGGACTACAATATTTGAAGAGGCACCCATCAACACGGCAAATATTGCAACCATAACAAAAACTTTAACGATCTTATTTTTGGTTTAAATTTGTCCGCCTCCAGATAGAAAGAAAATTACGAAAGAGAAAGCCAAAACAAATTAAGATACAATGTTATTTAACAAGCATTAAAACGAATTTTTTGTTGTTACGATGCGCAGAAAATCAAGTATGATGAACGTAGCACCAAAGGCCATTTAAACCATTTTATGAATGATAATGGCACAAAATATATGCAATAATAATATTACTTTTTGACCAACACAAAAACACATTCTATATCGATAATATCCGGTGCGGGTAACAGCACTAAAGTAACGATACGAAAACACCAGACATGCCATCATTATAATCGTATTATCAATGGTGAAAAATCTCGAAAGCCATTTTCAAAAGCGATTTATATTTATGCACCGATGAACCATACACAATTTTGAATTTTTAATTACGCGTAGTACCATCACCTTCAATGTGTGCGGGACGATGTCACGTCTTTTTGTTGTTCATTTCGTTGGCGTTCCATGGAAAAACTGTATTTTCATCCTCTTCCTCTCTGTCTCTTTATCTGGCGTACACATTTATGGAAACTTTTCAAACACTTTACCGCTGTGATGACACATAGCATCATCGTTATAAAATCAAACCGAAAAACTTCAGCGTCAACAAACGACAACAACATTTCATTTATCAAATTGCTGCAGGATACTCAATAGTATGTAGTTACACCATTTTACAGAATTGACAACAATCATAACCCACAATTTTGTAATAATTTAAATAGTATATTATTTGCATTTAACATTGTCGTGATAAGAAATATGGATATGAAGCCGAACATTTTGAATTATAAACTTAACCGAAACCACAAGATCGCACACATTCTAATGCCGGAAAACTATGCGAAATGAAAATGGAATTTTTCCACAATTTTTTTTAATGGATTAAACAAACTTACTTATACAACATAGTAGTTTTGAGATGAATTTCAGGAAATTTACCGTTTACATAAGCTCGGTTTTCATACATTTTTTTTGCTATTTATTTTCCCATTTAAAACTTTTTCTGGTATTTTTTTTACTAAGAAATATACTCCGTTTCTGGTTTCCGTCATACGCAAAAAAATGTGCAGATAAATCTAATTAAAAGAAAAGTTGCAATGAATTTTTTTTTGTCTCGTTTCATTCAAATACCACTTTAGATAGATTTTTGCGTAACATTTTATCATTGTGGATTTTTCATCATGACAACACAGTTCTCACTAAACAGTTGAAACTGGAGATGCATTGTATTCGACGAAATTAAACGAAAAATGATACTGTTGGAAATGAATTTTAACGAATAGCAAGGGTACGCGGTCGCGCGAGCGCGCACAAACCATGGAATCAGGTAACAGACAAAATTTTTAATCATGTTTATTCATGTCCCTTGTCATTTCAACCAAAGTTTACTTCACCACTAACGTCAACAATGAATAATGAATCTTCAAACATGGAATGACTAAATTAATTAACTTAAAATTTGTCATCCATTTTGACTTGACGCCACTCATGTGTATGCTATAACAGTCAGGGTTTTTTCTGTTTTCAATTTCAAATAAATTATGTGAATATTCATTCGTTCTTTTCAGCTTTATAAAAAATATCACCACCACCATACCTCGACAGTCGAATGTAATTTTAATTAATGCGATTTAGAACGTATTTTAAGTCGCTTTGTTTAATCGCAACATGCCATTGAACATGGACATTTGGCATGCATGATGAAACGCATACGGAGACCGTCCACATTTCATTCGACAAAAAAAAATACTTCCTATTTCCTATTCTATTTATGACAGAGAGAAATAAGCTAAGTATGAACGAACAAAAAGTCGACTAACAACGGATTCGAGACAGAAATGAGATGAGCGAGAGAGAGGAGAAGGAAGAGATAGAGAAAATACACAGTAGAGCGCATATAAGAATTAATGATGTAAAGACAAATAATTAGATGTCGACTCGAACTTCAGTGCGCATAAAATCGAGATTATGGAGATGACTTGTACCATCTACCCTCACACCCCCATGACAAACACACTTTTTTTTACCAGCACACAATTTACAGTTCAAGCTTATGATGTCGCAACGCAACGTTCACGCTTAATATCTGTATACGTATAATAAAAGCATAAAAATGATCGTAATGTAGTGGCTCGTTTGAACTTGTGACTATACACAAAGCGAAAAGTTTTTTTCTCTTCTTCGGTTGACGAATAGAGAACAAAAAGAGTCAAGGTAAGGTAAAATAGTATAGAAAATGTAAAAGAAATCGCATCATTTCAGGCGAACTTAAACAAAAAAAATACATGCCACAAAATGGAATTTGACATTTAAATTAGTTTTCCCGTATTATCTTCTTGTAGCCGAGGATTAAATGTTTGTTCAGTTGTATTCTCCCCATTCGCTTGTTCATAGCGTTATTCATTTTAACGTAAATTTAATTTTTGATGTTGATGTTGATGTTGATTACTGGAAACGAGCCATTTCTTTGCTATTTTCTTTTCTGTTCAACATTTATACCTTAACAACTCATTTCACTGGTTACTTTTAACTTTTTGCTCTCTGCGTTTTCTTGGTCGTTTTACTATGTGCTTCCATTTTTTTCTCTCTCTATTTTCCTTCACTTTGATCCATGTTAGATTCTTTTCAGTGACTTTATTTAATGGCGTTTATCCCACTGAGTTTACAAACTACAAAGTGCACACTAAATCTTTACTCTACTCCCACACTTTGCTTCGATACATTTTTGTAAAATAGCACGATTTTTTTGTTGTTGTTTTGTTTTGTTTTGTTTTACGATGCAATAAACATAATGAAGCAAAAGGTAAGGGAACGGCAATCAGTTTAGCTTTCAATGCAACACAGATGAGCGAGTAAATAGTAGTTGTTGTAACTAGAGCAAAACTAGAAAGTTAGCGAAAAAAAAACATAACAACACTGAAACAAAAAAGCAAATCCACATCCAAGTTTCATCATGTTTCATAAATATTTGAAGTGATGCACTACGTGAAAAATACATTCATTGTGAGCTAGCTATCGACAGAAGCGAAACAAAACAGCGTTCGCTTTGCTGAAAAATATCAGTCGATTGCCAATGAGTCGAGCATATCGAGTTACTGTATCTACAAGGCCATCAACCGGAACCAAAAATCTTTCTCAACACATCCATGTCAGTTAAATGTATTCTTGTTGTTGGTATTTTTTTTTCTTTTGCTCTAAGAATTAACTTTATCTTCGGTAAAAAGTTTTTCCATCGAATGATTCTCGCTTATTCAACTGAAAAAAAAACTAGCACATTTTTTCCTCATTTCACCATTCACTTTCGCCGATAAAAAACCTAGAGCACATAAAACGATTGCACGGCGAAATGAGTGCAAAAACCGTGTGCAAATGATAAAACTTCAAATGAAGAAAAGGTTATAGCTTAAAATATGGTGAAAAACCAATGCTGTAACATGGCCAACAGTAATGCGAACATCAAATGGCAATAAAGAACCATAAATTTACATTGGTGGTGCACGCTTTTGGAGTGAAACATAAGTCGATAATGAAATGTTGCTTTTCAATTTTATTTTGCTGGATTGAATTATACACGCATTTCGATGATGACTCATTTTCGTAATTTGATTCAAATTGAAAAGTGAACTTTCAACGTTTGTTTAATACGAGAGGGTGGATATTGCATTTTGACAAAACAAGCCTAAGGGCAAGATTGGCCTAATTTAAGCCTGTGCAAACAAGCGATGATGGCAACAGAGATTTGGTTTTCATTTGCGAAATGTGTCGATGGGGAATTTGTCCGGCGATCTATCATAAATGCTCTTCGTCTACCAGATGGATAATATACAATGCGGATAAAATTATTTGGAAGTTCATGCGATGTGCACGAAAAATTAACCGGAATAAATTTTCATTTGCGAGTGTTGCGCGTGAATCCATATTAAATAAGAGCCATAAATTATATAAATCTCTATTAATCGCATATTTTTCATGGAACGTGGAAAAGGTTTTGCCCACGTTGCTGCTATATATGTTTTAAAATGTATGCGAATCGGTGTATCAAAATCGATAATAAGGGAATTTGTAGCGTGAATAGCTGATGTGGTAGAATTCAAATCGGTCGCTGGGAGTATTAAAATTACTGTAAACTTAATAAATTTGTCACACACCGCTTCAAAACGCAAAACACGATGAGGAATGAAGAAGAGGAAAGTATAAAACAGAGAGCATATAATATCGTGTTTCACGTGCCCGGGAAAGTTGAAAACTCTATCATAATAATATTTCTTCCTTGGTGCGTGTTGGCCATATATTTCACACGATGTCGACAGCTACAGTTACAGTTGGAAAACGAAATGCCGTGGTGTGAATATCGTGCGAAAGATGCGAGACTTAAATTTAAATGTTTATAATCATAATCGTGCTGAAGACGAAAAGAATTTGCCAAGGTAGCGCCATTGAAAGAGAGGCAAACAATAAATTATATGCTGGCATTGGCCATGGCAAATGCAACAGAGAAACAGAGTAAAATCGAGTGCAGAATCAGTATAGCGGATACGAGAAAAAAAAGAGTGTTATTATGGAATGATGATGATGATGAAAAATAAAATTATGAAAAATATAATATGAACGATGAGAATGAAAAAGAAATAAACGTAACTATGAAAAATGTGTCATGGCATATTCGCTCTTTGCTTGTGTGCAAAATAATGGTTCCGTTGGTAATAAATATTCGTTGGAATAGTAATTTTTATTCCCGGTTTGGCATTTCTTTCCACTTTTCGCTGTTTGCCGTTTGGACGGTTAAATTAAAATGGTGTGTGTGCACCGTATCAGGTTTATTTTTCGCTTTTGTATTCATGGATAAGAAGCTGTTGTACTCGTGTGTCACAAGACACGCTTCTGACTTTTCTGCCAAATGCTTTTTCACTGTACACCCGGTCGTCTTCAAATGAATACTTCAAATTCTCGTATTTATTTTGTCCGACTTCAAATGTGTTGGAGTGGATGACTTCTAATTATATATCAGCGGTATGCCTTCAGTCATATTTTTCGAGCATTTCGTTAGATTGTCGCAAGTGTTTTATCGTAAAATTGCGAGTTTTGTCATGAAGAGAACGAGTTAAAAATCTACCAAACACCAATAAATGGAAAATGATGAAAAGGGGATGAAGTTATTATTTTTCGCAGTATGTGTCACAAAGATGTACAGATATCAATCCAGAAAACGGAAAAATATGGCACCAAATTTACGAAATAAGAACGATGTGATATGGAGTCAGCAAGTGGAACAACAAATTTAACGCTCGTGAACTGTGCGAGAGTGATTGCGCGTAGTTGCCGTTACGAATGCAAAAGCGTCATGAAAATATGCGCCCCATTCATTTATTCCATTTGCTGTGAATGCCTCTCCTTCGCAACTAAACCAACAACAGCTATAACGACGACGACGACGAAAACAACAATATTGATTGTATCGTTGTTCATGTTTGTGCAAAAATAAGGGTTTTTGTCTATATTCATAGTGTTTAACGGAAAATATTGTTTGCCTATTCACATTTAAAAATTCACTTCCCAGCCAGTTTTCATAATATAATTGGAAAATTTATTGGTTGTGTGCGTCTTTTGCAATCTGTTCACTTGTTTTGTTTTCCAATGCTTATCTTTAATTAATTGCTCTATATTTGTTATTGTTATGTGCATGACAACTCTGTCTGCATGAATCTCAGTACAAAAAAAAATAAATTTATAATATTCTGAGCGCCACTTAAACTTCACAACATTTATTAAATGAGGCATTTTCTTAATATTTCGTTTGTTTTCCGTATATCTACTCAGAAGCATATTTCTCCATCAAAATTTATATATTCAATGATCTTCTCTGCAATTTCCAGCAAAACTCACACCCACCAAATTATCATTTCTCATTTATTCATTTCATTTGCATGCCCAGCAAATCTCCCTGTTTCTTTCCCCTTCATTCGTATATTTTCAATTCCGTCCATCATTGTTGAAATGTAATAATTTTTGGAATATATAAATTGCATATTTGATGGAAATGATTTGATAAAACCTACAATAGTTTTCATCAAAAACCAAATGCAATTACAAATCAATTTTGGTGAAAATAGAATTTGACACATTAGGTTAATAGAAAAAAGAACTATTATATGATGACATCAATTATCAGTTTTTTCCCTACCAACCGCTACCAACCGCTCATGAATTTTGACATTTCCCATCATGATTTATAAATAGCCATTAATTTTCATTTATTATGCAGAAAGGCATCTAATTATCATATTCACTCAATTTAAATGTCAGCCACTAAATTTATACCACAACTATGGACTCATTTGTCCATTTTTACAACAGTTAAAACCGAATTATCATTCATCTGTACCGCTGAAAATGGACTTTTTCCCAAACGATATATTATTGCCGAAAATCACAAAAAAAACATGTGATTGACTACAATTAAAAGTGGCATTTTCATTTCTGGCGACAATTGTTTATTTGAATGTGCACTATTCAAATTTAACCCAATGGAAAATTGTGTCATTGTTTTTCTATCTAAAATCGATAATCGCAAGCGCAGATCTTCTCAATTTGGAATGAAACAGGCAAACAAGTAATTTAAAAAATGCAAAATCATGCTGTTACAAGAATATCTGTAATGAACATTTAAAAGAGGAAACAGCGCTAAAAAAATTCGAAGAAAAAATATCAAAAAAGTGTGTCGTGCCATGCTGTCACAACACTTTGACTGATTACAATTATCGATGTTTTCACGCTCAGTTTGTGTTCGTGTTTCAGTGCTGTGATGAAAAAAGGGAAATAAACAAATGAAACTGTAGTTAAAATTTAAAATACTGTTCTTTCTCATCGCTTTGCCCTTTTCTTTCACTTTTTTTGCGCAAAAATTAATGAACAGGCGGTTGCTTGCGTTTTTTTAACTTTCGATAGAGGATCAGCTTTTTCCCGTCATTTATTCCGGCCATACTGGAACGTAGACACAAAAAAAAACAACTAATGAGCTGTCGTATCCATTGAAGTTTCCGTAGCGCCAACGAATAATATTAAGTCGTGAAAAGTAGAACTTTTTGAATTACAATTGATTGCATCCAAGTTATAATTCCGCCCAAGAGATGTGTGTGCAAGTGACAAGAAACTTAAGTTTCTTTTTTTCTTTACAAAAAAGAAAATCAATTATTGAATTGAATAACATTTTAATATATTTTAACTTCAATATTGATGTTTAAATATGCAATTAAAATGTTTATAAGACGATAGAAAATCTAATGGACAACAGCTGATAAGCACTGAAAGAAGTGACGCTTGGCCGAATACATAAAAGGTCAATTTGCACAACATTTTAACATGACGATAGACATTTTGATATTTAACCGATGTGCCTCTCTGATAGGAATCCCATTCATGTAGGGCTCAGCCCGTTTGTCCCATTTTCCATTTTGACGCAAGCAATGATTGATTCTTCATGCCGCTGTGCAAGCATTTGTGCTAGCAACTTTGTTGTCGACGTTTGGATGTTGAGTAAGTTTTCATGTTATACATTGTTGATGATATGATCATCTAGAGCATTCATAATTGAAACTCTGATCTTTTAAATTAATGAAAATCTCATGGTAAAACTTAAAATAGTTGACTTTAACATGATTTGAATGGCTTTTAAATTGATTGAATTGTAAATGTATATGATTCTCACAGTTAAATTCCCTTTTTTTTCTTATCATGGTTAAATTTAATTTTATAATAACTTAAGTAATCAATTTCAACTTAAAAGGACTCAACATTCATCTTACTCAAACACTTGGAGGGAATGCATTAAAAATTGCTTTGCAGTGTCCGTTGAAAGAAAAAATATGTATTTATCGACTATTTCTGTTTTTAATGTATCATCACATCTACGTCATATTATAAGCCTTATCTATATTATTTCTCTATTATTACTGTAGTAACACAAATTGCCCAACCATTTAAAATGATATTAAGCGCATTTTATCCAAATCCAAACAAAATCTTGAATTTTGTAGAAAAAAATCGCGAAATGGCTGCGAAATAAAAAAAATAGAAGTAAATAAAATAAATTGAGTTTCGAAGTTTATCGAAATGGTGTAGGCGTGGCTTGTACACGTGTATACAACCAACAATTGATATCTTTTCTTTCTATTTCCAGCAATTCATAGTCGCTAATTGGCTGTACCGATTTAAATTTTGAATTCCATAAACTCACCCAAACAATCGATCGATATTGAGGAAAATTTTCCAAACTGATGATTATATCCACTTTGGAATGCAAAAAGGTATGTTGTAATCAGGGGATTTAATTACCTGTGGAAAATAACAAATTTTATTAATAATATTGTTAAGTACTTTTCAGCGAAATACAAGCTGCTTGCAATAGAAATCATAAATTCAAAATTATATTAATTTAAATTAAATATGTACTTAAATTCTTAACCCATTTCCAATTTTTCAGTATTTGACCAAGATTAGAATATAATTGCGTATATAAACGTGTTTATTTCTGGAATTCCGACTTTAAAATTTTAGCCTTATACAACAAAAGTTACTAGAAACCTTATCCCTAGGAATTTTCAGCTTGAACTGACTCTTGAATGAAGGTACTCAATGGATTGGCTATTTTTATATTTCAAGTCACTTGTAGGTTCAAATGTGTTCATGTGTGCCTTCAACCTGAATCAAATGTAATGCAAAAAAAAAAACCAGCCAAAAAAGTCATCGATCGAAATCGGCTGTAAATCACCGTTCGAATGAAATATTATTGGAATTGGAAGATCGAGCGCATTATCGAAAGCAAAATAAATGGAATAAAAATCAATTCGTTGAACTATATTTATCACGATGGTGGTCAATCATATTTTTATAGGTTATAATGCCCATTAAATGAGCGATAGATATGCGCCAGCTCATAAATAAGTGGTGCTTATAAAATTCGGTCTTATATGTCGAACTCGAGCAGTACACGCGGTCGTTCTCAATCTGATACATTCGTTTTCCAAACTGTCAGATGCGACACATGAAGCGAAGCGAGATCGAGCGAAAATGAGAGCGAAAAGAGACTCAAACATTTCGGAAGTCGAAAAATTACATAGCAAAAAAACGGTCATCAAGAAAACATTTTCTGTATAAGACCAGTGCCGAACGAGTGTTTCTTTACACGTACGTACTGGTCGATTGTGGTCGATATGTGCACAAGATAGTGGATGCGAAGAACAAGGAAGAGAATGAATGAAGCGAATAAAAAATCACCACCCACGATGAAAAATTATTTGGCCATTTTCGTATATATTTTGAGATAAAGGTCGTTGGTTGTATCGTCTGTGTATCGACTCGGCCAGTCAAGGGAAAAAATGGAAAATTTACAGGAAAACGGAATTCGTTCGTTTGATTAACGATTTAATGGAAAATGGCAAGTGAATCTGGTGTTATCGGTTCGAATCGAAATCTCGATATTCAGTTGGATGGCGACGGATGTAAGTGTGTCGATGTGAGTAACATTTTCTTCCCTTTTTCATCATGCTATGTCAATAAATAAAGTCCAATTTCGTTTTATGTTTTGTAAATAATTGCAGTATTTTGCATAAAATGATCTCTGTCTGCTGGCTGGGTATTTTTGACGTATCAGTCGATGCTTTATATTCCTATCTTGTTTCCTTTGGTTTTTTCTATCGTTCGACATGTTTGTTTTAGTTCTATGGAGAGTTTTTCCTATTTGAGCACGAAGATAAAGCACAAATCGCCAAACTGAACTACAAATTGCTGTCATCATTGCTGGTGGGGTGAAAATCGACCCATCCGACAAATAGATCGTTAAAAGATATACTCGTTGATTTGCATGCAAAACGGTTGCCACATTAAGGCCACATATGTAACATGCGGTTGATTCATTGTATTTTATATTCCAATGGAATTGCCAGTGACCATACAATTTTGCTGAAAATCCAGTAATATTTATCACATGTTTTTATCAATGAGGACACACACACACCAACTGTAAAGGTAATAACTTCCGTCCCATTTTCTTCCATTTTATTTTTGGACTCCCATTTTATCCCCATCTCAAATTTAACGGCCTCTGAGTCTGAATAACATGAATGAGTGTTGTCTTACTTTCAGCGCCGATTTTTTTTTGTTATTCACATCTTTTGGTTTCATTTCACTTATTGAATTGATTTGGAGCAAGTGTTTCGAATCACTTTTATCAATTCAATCTAGAGTATTGGACAAATGCATAATAAATGAACGCGTAAAAGCCGCAAATTCAGATGAATAATTGAACACGTTACTGACTTTTGTGGTGGCCAACATATATATCCTTATAACAAACACATCAACCACTCAACGCCTTTTTTGTATATGAATGTTTGAGTGAAGGGCTAGGGGCAGAGCAGTACTAGAATAAT
>NW_022200123.1:129315-165279 GCF_009176525.2 Contarinia nasturtii | reverse complement strand
ATGAAACGTCATTGCACTGCTGTTAGAATTTACACAAGTGTGTATTACTGCGGATTAATATGGATTACTACTCACAACATAGAATTACTTTAAACGAAAATTATTATTCTAGTACTGCTCTGCCCCTAGGTGAATGGTGACGCTACCGTCAAAAATCCATCAATCGAATGGAAAAAGGAAAAGCGCACGTCTTATGTAAAATCGTGCCAATAATAAAATCGATCGTGTGCCAAGGTGTTGACAACGTGATAGCAATAATATGGATCTGCGGAGAAAAAGCATCAAATCACACGGAATAACGTCACCGTTGGAGTAAAGAATGTCCGCAATCGGAACAGTTCAATGCATTTGTCAGTGGAAATGAACCATAAAAATGAAATGAAAGTGTCGTGGTGACGTTCCGATGAAGAAAAAACCGTTCGAAATATGATGGCGAAAAGTAATCTAAAAATTGGCTGCCTAGATGTCCGAATACCTAACAAAAATTGAATTATCACGTACACACACAATCATACGTCAAACCGTATTGATGATCGAACGTAGTAAGCTATCATAAAATATCTAGGTTGGATTATTTAATAAATGTATATAGAAGAAGTTGGTATGCGTTTTCATATGCTTTGAGTTGATGCGATGTGCAGCATCATGTGCTCAACAATTACCCATCAATATAAGTATGTGTTTATGCCTTTATGAGCAACATAAAAAAGTACAACTCAACCATGGTGTCCGTGTATGTGCGCCCATGCGGTGCGTACATAGCAGAAGCTTGCATTTCACACGCAAAGCGAACGAAACAAATGTAAACGCAGTTAGTATGTAATCTGTTCAATGTTCATGCGTGAACACTGAATCTCTTTCATGTTCAAGCATTATTCGGCGTATAGTCAAATAAAATGAAATGAATTACATATGAATACAATAACATAATATTCCTATAAATGCGAGAACAGCATGAGCATGGCACCGCCTTTGTGTCAGTAAGTGATGTTAAATACACTTTCGTAAAACTAATCCAAGAAGACGATTCGAGCACAAAATCAAGAAAACATGGAATTACAAACAGAATTCACCTCATGGATAACAATGCAAATGTCAATAACAAAGGATTTCGTTTATTGTTCTCAATAAAAACTGAATGAAAATGCTGGAAATAAAGCACAAACGTACTGTATAATTAATCGCAGATTGCGATTTCCAGCGTAAACCAACCAAAATTCCTTTTGATTCACAAGTAATCCGATTTCATGGCGGTCGGTGAACGTTATTTGTATATTCGTGAAATTTGATTCGATGCGTGCATCTCCCAAGAATCGAGTGAATCTATTGAATTATAAATCCGGCGTTTGATGACGCACAACTCACTTTCGATGCCGTTGATTTGATGTGCGACCATTTTATTTGCAGAATTATTTATCGGTTGGCATTTTCAATACGATTTTTGGTAAATTTCCAGTGTTTTTATTGTGCCACAATATCTCAAAGTTCAACAACCATCAAAATATTATCGAGATTAAGAGATTTCCGATTGACTCATAATATTCATAATTAAATCAGTGTAATAAGCGCACATAATTGCTATAATCGAAATCTAATTAGCTAATTTACACTCCAAAACTATACTAAATGTCAATTTTATACATCGATTTGCAATCAATGCCATTCCCATGGTACAATTTGATGAGTTTTATATTGGAGTCTGAATCATAGTTGCATCAATTCGATTCAATCGATTTGCCAAGTTTCGTTACGATAGAATGCACTCGCTCACTTGGATGTGTGTGTGTGCGTGTGTGTTGTCGATAGATGCAAGAATGATTTTAATTAAATCATCGAATTCAATTAGAAACTTCATATAAGTATTTCAATTCGATGCGGTTCTTTTCATTCGATCAATTTCCAGTTTCGAGGGTATGTGTGCACACGGTGGAATTGATCGAATTCACTTACGAATATTTTTGGATACTGTGTACATAACCGCAACCATCTCAATGCACAATGGCAAAGTGGGAAAGAAGTAAAAAAGTCAGTTAAAAATGTTCAATTGAAAAGTGACATAATGTATATTGATTGCACGAGGAGCGGTTGCCATATATCATGAGCATGCCAATACGTCTTGTGAGAACACTCTCCGACGACAACCATTTAATTTCCGGAATTTTAAACATTTCCATTTAGTACGGTTTCAGTTGCTTCCAAAAAGTGAACGAATAAAAAACTTTTTTAACGAACATATTCGTTTGCAAACTGATTGAACCGTATGGGGAAGCGAATCCATTTGGACATTAAAGCCAGTGACCATGGCAAAGCCGCAGAATATGCGACGACGTTTTTTCTCATCGATTCTGATCTGAAAGTCTGTTAATACTTTTCGTTTCTTTGCGAAAAATGCCATTTTCTGTGATGGACTTTTTTTTGCGTCGCAGTGAAAACCACAATACGAAAAAAAATAATTTTCAATCGAAAAAGCATTTTCATTTACACTTTTGCTTCGTTTTTTTTTTTCGCCTAGAACACGTGAGTGCAACACGTTCGTTGGCAAGGCGCAAAAAGAAAAAAACGGAGAGCCAAATGTCAATTTCGTCCAACCGACAAAGACAAAATGAATCGCATTAGTCTGAAACGAAGTGTGACTGGAAAGCAAACGAAGAAACCAAAATGAGCAAGTGCGAAAAAATGGAGTCAATCTTTTTTTGTATGTACGGCAAATAGCAGAAATATTTCATGTGGCAATGCATATACTGAGGCAAAGAGTAAAGAGCAAGAAGACTATAGACATTTTACGTATTAGATTCAAATCGATTATATATTCCATTTTGAGCTCCCAAACGTACTCGTCATGTTCCCATTCCTATCAATGGCGCATAAACTTGGACATCAAAAATATTTACGGTTCCCCAATCTAAATGCTGTTTATATGCGTGTATATGTGTGTTGTATGTATTTATGATTGGTATCTTGACCATCCACTGACTGTATAGCATAATGAAGCGTTTATTTGCTTTATGTAATTCTATCATTTGGCCTTTCTTATGTTCGTTGATAGTTTGGATACACAGATATGGTTGGATATCATATAGATATTGATAGTGATATGATGCCAATTTTGTTCGGATGTATAATGTCATATCTATGTGTGGCATCGAGACAATGTTTCCATTAAAATGTGTGCCGGGTTTTTGGATCAAATATATTTTATATATAGAACCCCAAACCGATCAAAATTATGTACGGATATAATTTATCTTTGTCCCAAGAAAACAGACGACGATGACAACAACAAGAACACCAATGAAAATAATACAAGAGCTGAGCCCTCAGCAATGCCAGCCACAATATTTGATCATCGATTTTGCGTAAAAAGAAAACTTTATTTTATTATAGCATACAATGTTGCTGCATCTCACTTTAGCAACCGCACACAATGCGCTCAACAACATAAGCGGGGCAGCAAGCGCGCACACATTAAACAATTCACAATAAATTAAAGAAAAGTTCAATAGCACCGAAAGCGATAAATTAATTTTCACCCATTGAGTGTTTTCTTTTCACATTTTCCAACACTATCGATATCGCCACTTTTTCTTTGCCACTTAAGCCGTTCGCATTATGTACGCTTTGTGCTTTTGTGCTTATGTATGCGCTGGGCCCATATTCCAAGCATAATTCTATTATGCGGATATTTATATAGGAGCTTTCATTCCTTTCAATGCCATATAATCATCTTGTGCACTTATGATCAACGCACACTCAATTCTACAACGAACAAAAGATTTATGAAATATGTGTAACAGATATTGATGACACGTTACTACCGCTACCATTCTCGTGTTGACTTGCATGCACATCCGTTTTCTTTACATGCACTTTCAGTCAGTATTTTATGTCTTTTTTTAATTTTCTTTCTTTTGCACTCGATCTCATGTACACTGTTCTTGCCATTTCATTCTTGTATCTACTATTTTTATTTCGTACTATGAACATCTCAATTCAATAAAAGAAACAGCAGCGATGACTCACAGCAGATGTCAAAAGCCAACACAAACAATGAAATAATCAAAAAAGATCGAAATGCTTCGATGCAATTATGGTTTTATCATTGAAATTCTTCGTTATGGAATTTTTATAATTAAAAACGACATGACATCAACATCAAAACATCCATTTCCGTTTTCTCAATGGTTGTTTTTCTTGGCAACGATTTTAAATGACACCAAAAGTAATTTCACTCACAAATATCCAGTTGTGCGCGCACTATTCTCTATCTTTTGACTGACTCAATTTCACCCATGTCAGACATGCTCGCTTGCGAAACATCGTTTGTTTGTTTATTGTTTTTGTTTTGTATGTGTGTGTGTGTGTGTCCACGAATCCTGTAAACCGTTGAATACATGTTCAATAAAAAGTCAGAGAATTTAAGCCAAAAGCCAAAACCAGATTCACATAAAATATTATCGCATTAATTTTTCTTCATTTCCTCGTTTCACTTCGGATTGCACCACCTAACCATGTCTCTGTTGTGTGTTTTTCTCGGTACAAAATCGTTATTTTCAACTTTGTTTCGAATTCATTTCGAAAATGATAATAATAAAGAAAGACAAAAGGACAATTCACTTAACCCACGTATAAATGTTGAAAAGTATCTGAATTTATATGAATTGCAATAAACGTATTTCCTCGTATTATACACCGTGAAACGAAAAGTTTTGTTTCATTCGTCGTTCCACTGTCTTATAGCAGCCGTTGTTAAAATGTGCAAAATGATTCGGCATGGGGAAAATAGTTTGCAATAGTCTTGTTTTAACATATAGTGTTCCGACCATATCAATATCCATTCAATGAACGTCGATGTGTTAGCGTGCTGTGCCATACTGTGTCTCAGCGAATGAAGAGAGAGCGTGCAAGAGAGGAAAGTGTTTGCAATTTTCATCATAAAATGAAACCGAAAAATAGAAACCCATTTCAGGCACGTATTTAACCGTCACATACAATGTGCACATATTTTATTGGACAAAATGTCTTTCGTACCATGCGAATATGTATACTGTTTGCGTACATTTAGTACATATTGTGTGTAGGGTTAAGTCAATGTGTTTACTTCAATATATATTAAAAGTTCACATATCACGCATCTTTTTGCCATTTTCGAAATCTTGAAACCACCAAACATCACATGATATTCTGTTCACTGTATATATTGTGGTCGTTCGATTGCGATGAGCAGAGAGAGAGAGAGAGAGAGAGAGAGAGAGAGCATCGAAAGTTGTAAAAATAAAGTCGCGCACAATGGATTGTCAAAACGATTTATTATACATATATATATACATTGGAAATGTGTTTTTGGCGCGTTCATTATATTATACGATTGTGTGATGGTATCTTTGCAGACGTTAGACGCATAGCATATACGTATATTGTATGACATCCACTTCAATATCAATATTTGTATTAATAATGAAATTCAAAGTGATTCTTTTGTTTTTCTTTTGTTCGTCCATTCGTAACGCTTTGTTGTGTGCCGTGCTCTGGTGTGCTTTGACTTAAATATTACACGCGCACCAGAGCGACACAAATGATGTGTAGTTATATGTGACGAATTGGAGGGTTCAAATCATGCCAAATTGAGAAGAAAAGCGAAAATAGTTTCTTGATTTGATTACCATGTTGGATGGTTAGTTTGGTAACGTATGTGTCTGTTCGTTTTCCTATTTTGATTGTCATCAAAAATATAATCGAAATTTGGTCATTTTTGGGACGACGTATGTCATTCAAATATTCTCACCGAGAGAATTACACACATCGTTTTGAAAATGGTGTAAATTAGACATTTACTTCGACTTTTATTCATTTATGCGTTGCAAACCGAACAGGAGGCACGGTTCGGTTTTATGGTGATATTTTGTATATCTCACCAGTTATATTGGGTTGATGGTTCGTCGCATTTTACAGTCACCATTGAATATAAAGCGTACGAAAATATTTCATTTTATGTCTATTTTTGGGCTTGGATCAGGTCAGATTGCATTGCCGATATTGTGTATTGTTGCATTGAAACGGTGAAACGAACCTGATAGCAACCGCATTCGATATGAAAAATAAATAAGAGCATACACACAAATGTGGTATTCTGCTCGCAATGTATGTGTGTGTTTGTGTTCATTGTGGCGCACCTGCTCATTCAAAGCTTACACAAAACGTATATGCTAATGCGAAATGATATTTGATTTGATGATTGCGTTCGTTGGACTTGGTTCACATATTTTCAATAAATAATGCGCGTTCTGGTTGATCCTTCAAACTACTAATTTCCGCCACGGATCTGACCAACTTTAATTTGACACGCGTACAAAAGCGTATTTCGTGTCACGTAACTAAACATTACATAATCTCCCTATATCCAAAATTGCTAACAGCTAAATTCTCTCTGCTTTGCGTTTGGATTTGCAAATTCATTAATATGAATGTGAATCGATTTCGATTTCGGCGACCGTATTTTATGCTTTGGTTTTGCATTTCTTTTTATTGCAACATCGGTTTTATTTATTTCATGGGCGACACGCATACCTAAAGAGTGTGTGTGAGAGAGAAGAGTGAGATTGAGTGAGTATAGCTATTCTAGCTGCTGCGAGAATAGATTATTTTTTGAGCCGTATTTTAGTGCGATAACATTACTTTGCGGTTAATGGTTCGGTCCTAAACATTAAACACCTCTTTAAAGTGAATATGTCGGTTGGCAACACTTAAAATGCTCACATTCTATTTCACCTAGAAATTTTCTGCACATTTGTGATAAACACCGTATATACACCGTTTATTTCGATTGAAATCGACTGACAATATATGTGTATGTTTGTGGCATTGAGAGACCGAAACTTAGACATGAAATTATACATTTCGAGTGGAGGACAAACATTTGGAATTAAATAGGAAAAATGAGTTCATGAAACACGATCGGATTCATGGCGCGTGTGTGTGTGACGGCCACATAACTGAAATAAATGAACCTTTAACTCAGTTATACGGTCGACGTGAGTGCGCGCTCGTCACATCATTTTTATCTTTCGCTGTGTTTTTTATCGTCGAATCCTTGCCTTCTGACTCATCGATTCATGTAAATAAAGTGGAAAAAAATTATCTCGTAACAGATGCTTAAACATGCAGCATCTTCGTATATGTTGGCCATTTTATCGCACTTATTCCTTTCTGGATTTAATATTTCAACGACTGACTTTCACACTCAAGTTCCGTAAATTTTTTCGAACATGAAGGATAGATTGATAGTGATTCATAGCATTTTCACCCAATTTTCACTCTTTTCTCTCCCTCTCTCTCCCTCTTTCGCTTGCCCGCATATAATACATAAAATGAATTAAACTTTCTTCGGATTTATTTTCATCAGAACATCATCAACTATATCTTAAACAGACACAAGAACTTGGTATGAACATATGAAATGAGACATTGGCATCCAAGTATGGCATCGTAAAATGGGCCACAAAGTAATTGGAGCACGTGTATGTGGCGGATTGGAAAAATATTTGCACATGTGATCAATTTTGAGTGAATGTATGGTGGTGAAAGGCATTCGCATGAAAATTTGGCCATTTCCATTTCGATAATTCCGTCAATCATTTAATGGAGTCAGTGTTCTACAAAATGTGTTTGATCGACGTCAAGACTAAAACGGAAAACGGCTTCAGTTAAATTTGACCATTTGCATCTTTTCCGGAAAACGAATGTAAATAGTGTATATGAAGCGCTAGCATTTAACATGATATAACTAAGACAAATGTGAACATCGAATTCGAAACAAGCATTTGTCTTTTCTTTCAAATACTCATGCTTCAATACATCATGATGTCCATTCATCTTTTTTGCATTCATTTGGATTTATTTATCCAAATTCGAATGCCAAAATAAAATGAATGTTTGTGATGAGCACCAAATATTTGATAGCATATTTTGAGAATCTTCGTCATGCAAACATGAAATTATGCCGAGAATGAAATGGATATAGAGACGAAAAAACAACAAATGTTCCGCAACAAAATGCACGAATTTTCATGGGCCAGCGAAGAACCCATTTAAATTAGATTGGAAAAGAGATGGAAAAATCGGCCAATCGGAATCATTTGTAATCTCTGAATCAAACGAACGCATTAAATATTCTTAGATCAATATCTATATAGATAACATGCCAATAGTCTTCACTACCGAATGTCGGACACACATTATTTGCCTAATACTTTGGATTGAACTCATTTTCCATGAAAAATAGTATGACATGTTTTTTTCCCTTCGCTATAGCTGCGTATAAGTACCAGTCACTGGTTTGTTTGTTTTTAGTTTTCTGCTCGTTTTCACATCATTATCGCAATTGGTTGTGCTATGTGCAGCGTGAGTGAAATTCGATGAGTATCGTTTAGCAAAACAAAAGCCTATGTTCATTTTAACTGCCATAATCGCCATGGATTTGCCAGACATACGATATGACATGATAAAGGATAGCATCGAAATGGATGAGGGACGCATCGAAATACAAAATCGTTTTAAGATGTGATATTCGCCTTGAATTGCCGAGCACATGCGATGTTTGCATTTTATCTCATCCGTAAAAATGCCCATTCAACCATATAAGTGATTTAATTTCATGGAAAATTGGCGAATACATTCACAATGTCTAAACATTGAACGGCATTTTTTAATGCTCGTCCAATGTCCTGTTGATATTGATCGAAATTGGTAAAAACAATACAGACACTCACATTGACCAGAGATTTCAATCAAATTTAATGCTTTGAAATCAAATAAGCGACACAATGGACGTTTTCAAGTGAAACCAATATCCGAAACGTCGCCGTATAACCCTATTTGTGTTCATTGGGTTTTAAAACCGAAAAATAGCATTTAGTCTTTGGCCATGAACCTGGAATAAACCTTTTTTTGATTTCGTTATCGATGCTCGTCTTGAGCTTAGATTGAAGGTTTCAATTTGAAGGTATTGTATTTATAATACAATTTAAAATGAAGCGAGTGCATAAAAACAGGCACCGCACATTTTCATAAAAGAATGAATGAGTTTGGTTTAACAACAAACATTCAAAATATTAATACATTTAAAAGAAAATATTAAATATTCTTAAAAGATATCACGAATCAACATCCGATCCAATTTCAGAAAAGTATATTCGTGTAGATTTGACGGATAAAAAAAATCGTTCTATCAATTTATCTTGCTTCATGGAATATCATTCGTAAAACAAGCAAACAAAAAAACGCGTATTCCGTTTCTTTTGCGCTGGAAATGTTCAATGAACAAACAATAGAGAAAGAAAAGTGTTCAAAAGTTTAAGCATGCACTTCAATCCATTTTCATTTGCGAACACAAATTCTGTTTGCTTTCATGTCAAAAGATGGAATTCTTAAAACGTTGTCTCACGTTTGATGAGCTTATGCATTCCGTTTGTTCTTTTCCGCGTGCGAAAAAAAAACGGCACATGAGGCGAATTGATATTATCTAACAAAAAAAAATGTGAGCAAATAAAATTAGAATATAGGAAACGATGACGACTCCATGTTGCTCATATGCATAAGCAAACAGAGAAAGAATTGTAGACGAAAAAGAAATGTATCGATTCATTCGCATCGTATTCCTCTCTGTATTGTTCAATCGTCGTCATTCGATCGAATTTTTATCTTGAATTTCAGGTAAATCATACACCACTTTTGCCACTGAAAAATTTCCAACACAAACACCCAAACAATTTCCATCGCCCATTCATGTTTATTGAATAAAAGAATATTCGAACAGAAACAAACGAATCGAATATTCCATTTGCTGATGTTTGACTTTTCCATCAAGTTTTTGTTCCTTCATTTTTGTTGTACGCTCTCTGCAAATTGAGTTAGCAATGTTATTTTGTTCCGAGGCAACGGATATATCATTTCCATTTTGTTTGTCAATATCGATCGCATTTGCTGTACAACTTTTTTTTTCTCCTGAAAAAGTCTTTTCTCATTGTTAAAGAGTTGATTTGGAAGAAACTTCCAGTTTCGAAAAATATTGCAAGTATTATAATGAACGCACCAAAAAAACTTTAGCGTTAACACCATTTTTGATGAAAAAAATAAAAAATAAAGAAATTTCCTTGATTTTTACATACTCAGTTGAAAGGACCGCATGCAAAAAATGTCCAAACTGATAAAGTTATCGTCCGACTATTTCATTAAAAACTTCATGCGAGTGAAATAATGAGCATTTTTCATTTCAGGTATTCGAAGATTAATAAATTGTTACAGTCTTTTTAATGTATGCTCAACAAAATGTTAAACTTTTTAAAGCGGATAATCGAATTCTGCCAACTTTACGTTAATAAATATCACGTATCACGGAGTTAATGTATTCAAACGATCAATACATTTTATTTATATCATTCGTATGGTTGAACCAACCGGTTGCACACAATCTGTGCTACTGAGAGAACAGCTCCATTTGGATTATTAAAGATTACAAAAAAAATCCAAGCAACCAATGTAAGCTTTCAACCGAAGAGAAATGAGAAATGGTTTGTTAACTGGGTGAGTGCTGACTATGTGTCCCTCTCTTGGGTCAAAGGTAACGTGTAAAATGTAACATATTAATCGTTCGTGGTTGGAAGGCCTCAGACCATCAACGTGTCTACTTAAAACATCCGTTCAAATTTGAACCGCTCTTTATTTAAAAAAATAGTTTGGATCTGGCGGTTTTTGTGTGCCATTGTGCCATATACCTTAGTTTTTGAGCTAGTTAAATTCCAAAAAAGGTAAAAATACAAACTGTTTATTCATACCGATAGCATTGTGTTTCCAGACACATAAAACTTATTTTTCCCATTTTTTTGTTCATAATTGAAATATTATGAATAAACTAGAATTTCACATCGTTTAAATAGAAAGCAAAAAAAAAAAACAAAAATTCTTGTTTACCATACAGACATGCATGCAGTAGCAAAAGTTTGGAATTTGCTTTATGAAAGTGAAAAATCTCAGCACCGTGGTGCATGTGTTTGCGCTTTAAAATCCATGCCATGGCCATGAAGCGCTTATTTAATTCGCTTCGCTTGTTACTACCTAATCTATCTTCATCTAATTTGTGAGCTGTGGCTTGTTCTCATAACGACAACATTTTCGTGGCACAACACGTAATGTGTCTATGTGAATTTTTTTCTTTTGCAGCGATAACATACACACAACGTATGCTCAAAGGATTTTGTGTTGAAATTGGAAAAAGTCGTACGGCTGCAACCACAAGACCGTACAATGTACATAATGCATTGTGTGACAACAATAGCAGCCAGAACAACGGAAGGAAACGGAGCAAACAAGGTGAATGCGTGCATATATCGTGCACATCAACAACAAACAACCGGAAGCCAATGCGTACGTCATATAGCATTTGGCTGTAACACTACCCAAATTAACTCGTTTAAAAAGAAAAGAATGTGCTCCAAAAGAGACACTAAGATAAAATAACTATTTTGAGACAGAAAAAATATTATACCCAATGCCATCTTTCATAAATAGAAGGTTGAATCATTAACACAAAAAGAAATTATATTGTGCAGGTCGCGCTGTCTCTTATAAAATGCCCATAATTGAGATACAAGAAATCACACACACACACACACACAAACAAACAAGGCATAAAATGAAAACGTTGTGCAAAATTTCATCCGATAAATAAATAAGCATCATTCTGTGCTCATTACATTGTATCTTTGTAGAAAGAAAACAGAACCACCATAGAAAAAAAACTTGAACAACAGAAAGCATTTGAAAATACAAAAACAAAAGTACATAAATATTCATTTCGTTTGGGCTGCCGATTGCCCCAAACAAAATGAAATTCATCGTAAAATTTCACAAAGCAAATCCGTTGGTTTTTTCTTTCCTTCTTCGTCGCTTTTTATTTGCCCAACCTATCTTTTGCTCTCATGAAACAAATAAATTCTGGCTCTCTTTCTCTTCACGTTTCTTTTGCCATTTCTTTGATTCCGTTTGTGTTCACAATCCATTTTTATGCGAACGTTTACGGATAACAGTTGTTATTTTTATATTTTTTGTCATAATTTCGCTCGACTTTACACTTGTTTACTGCTCAACATTGCATTTGTTGCCATGATCTGCACAATTTCTTTTTCCCCGCGCTGCTTCACATTATTTGTGAGCATTCTTTTCACTTTGCGTGACACACCGTATTTTCATTCATTCATTTTGACATTTTACCCCCGAATGAAGTTAAAAAGTTGTGTGCATCTGTGTCACAGTTTCAAACAAATTGGATTTCAAATATTGTTCACTTGCCCATGATAATCTCTTTTATATTATACATTTCTCTTTTTTTCTCTTTGTTTCAATTTTTGATGAGCATTACATTTGACCATTGTCTCTCTGGTTTCAAGCAGGTTTATTATCACTTTTTTCCCTCTCTCTCTTGCTCTTAATCTACTTCAACAATTGGCTTTATTTTATGTTCGCGAACATTTACCCTACCCTCAACGTACATCGTACACAGTGTATATTTTTCTGTCATAATGAATTGTAAATTTGAAAATATTTCATGTGCCGTTGCTTTTTTATTTCACTTCTTAAAATAGAAGCCACTGATACACTTTTATTCCGTACACTAGACAATGCAATCAACAAGCAAATAATACAATATATTCGCCAATAAAAAAAAACAGCGAAATATGCAAATAGGTAAATTGTTTTGTGAAAACGTGAGTTATTTGATTGTTGGCTGAGCCTGATGTTGTGCATGTAAAAGACATAAAGAAATAAAAAAAAATGTATATATTTATTCATATTTCCGTTTATTCTATTTCTCTTTGTTTTTTTTTATTGCATTTTATCATTTGTTGTCATTGAAATGGTGAATTATTCCAAACATAGAGCTGTGTATCACGTTGCTTCAATCGTAGCACGTCCAAATGCTATATTACAATCCGTAATTCTTTTGTTTTGACATGAATTCACCAGCCGAATGACATAAAAATAACACTGGAGCACAAATAAAATTAAATATTCATAACGAAATTATTTCGGGGATGAGAGTATATATTCAATGGCATAAATTCATTCATTCCGGGGTTAAATTTGACTATAGCAATTTGATGAAGTACCGTCGTTTCCATTGCACATGGTTATTCATTAATTTTACTCTTATGCGTCCATCAATTTGGCTCGCATAACTTTTACTATGTTGTAAGCAATGATAAAATGTAATAATGTTTATTTTATTGGTATTCTCAATAAAATAAAAAAGTTCATGAACGGTCCTTATCCCTCATCACTCCCTGTCGCCCACATACACGCTCTCTCTCTCTCTATATGAGACACAATGAAGTCACATTCTCGTTAATGTCGTACGATATATATTGATCCCCTCTTGAAATAGTGAAACAAAGTAGGAAATAACAAGCAGCGAATGTAAAATGTTTCGATACAATTTAGGATGAGAGTATGTGTGCGCTCTTGGATATGGCGATAAATGCATATAAGTGTATTGTTTGGAAAGTGCAGAGAAATGACGCCACACATATGTCGTAAAGGTAGATTTCGTGAGAAGCCATTGGGATTAAGGGTTTGACTGGTTTTTTTTTGGCTAGAAAACGTTGCTATTTAAGTGTTCAAGTATACGGTTGTAGAGTGTATCGTTGATGTAATAAAAGTCAGTCACAGGTAAGCGCGCGTTACATTCATAAAACCCTCGACACATTTCTATTACAGTTTTGAATTAATACACATGCAGCGTTTGAGTGATTGTGACCAAATTTATAGTTTTGACATTGTCTTGACGTAATTTCATTGGATTTTCTTGAACAATCGACATGTAAAAATAGTATGGAATTTCTGGTTGTCATTTCAAGATGAATTTCAAAGATACATCTCGTCAAAATTCGTCCACATGTGCAAGCCAATTGTCTTGATGCTCACACTTTCTTCATCGCGGCACAATGTCAGTTTGACAACAGTTGGTATCGAGTTTTTCATTCAAAATGATTACTTTTTCTTATCTCATTCGACAAACTTATCATATACGCACGCATCACAAACTTTGATTCAGCATTCAATTGCAAGACGAATTTTCAAATAAGCAGATGACAAAAATCTGATTCCATTGCTCGCACATTGTGCTGAATCAAACTATAAATTTATTGCACGAACATGGCACTTATTTTCCACCCTCACTTAAATCAAACTATCATTGTCTTACTATTTAGAGCTGTGAACACCATCGTCTCGATTCATTTGAATTTTCAGTTCTTCGTCAAACGAATCGGCATCGAATTGTTCGGTGTTCGTACGAGATGCTGTGGAAAAACTTGACAACCATGTGTCGAGCATTTGCGCACGATCTTCAATCAACTTTTGTACTTTTCATGTATGCGTACAGCTTATCGTATTTAATCTTTGCGTTATTCGTGGAATTCATCAAAAAGTAACAGCACGGAAGACGGTGTTGAGTACAAGTGATTCACACATACACACACGCAACACCATTCATATGCGTGCCAAGATTGTGCCAATAAAAGGGTTAAAAGCGTGTATTTGGCATTTAAAACGAAAAGCACATCGCATACACACCTTTTTTCATCTCATTAATGGAATATATGCATCGAACGATGCTCATGTTCACATGAAACGAGATGGTGTCGGCGGTGCCCACATTTGCGCTCGTATTCATTCCCCTTGCCTGCATCCGATTCGCTTGAATCGAATATTCAAAACGCTTTCTTGAAATGATTTCAAATTAAATGGAATAAATGCCAGTATATTCGAATTTAAGGTTTTCCATAGACACAATTGACGTTCCATTTTCTTTCTTCCTCTCGCTCTCGATTTTCTATTTTTGTTGTTTTGCCATTCTCATGCTTCATGTCTACCTCTCTGAATATTTCTAGTGTCATTTTTGCGCGACTCCTTTTTTTCGTCTTGTACACGCAGATTTCATTGTCAAAATCTAATCTTCATACGTGTTCACTGGATGTTTTAGCGCCAAGAGGAAAACGTGCACGTGTTCTTCCGTCATCAGCAATTCACTAGCGACACATTTACGTGAGAGCTTCCATTCTTCATTTGGTTACTTTAGTTCTCATTGTACTACGTCAAATACGACGAAAATTTTCCATACATTCATGTATTCACATACAACATGCGAAACATTCTGTTACAACATTTTATGCAAGGGAGAAGAAGAAAAAAACGCAGCCGGGCATTTCAAATTTTAATAATATTATTCGCAGCACTCACGGAATACAATCATAATTTCTTTGTACTTGTTCTGTATAAATACTCTAAACACAGGCATACACACACATGATGCAGAAAAAATATATGAAATTCAGGTAAGTGAATGAACCGAGTGCTTTTTCGATGTGAAACATGGGCACTGGCACGGCATCATATGTGAACGCTTTTGGTAAATTTCAACTCGTGTACATTGTAAAGATAAGTCAAGCGTAAATAATATTTTGTGCTTAAGATTGAACTATGTGTAATGACAAAATGTGTTTGCATTGAAGTATAAAACGAAAGAATACTCGAGGCATTCATATAATCGCTGTAAATGTGTGCGTGCTTTACAAACTCATCAAATCGAATAGCAAACTATGCAAATCAAACAATGAAAAAACTGAAATGAATCGGTACCCAGAGTGAAATAGTGAAATGACAGTAAAAGCACGATTCATTCACCGCTGCACGTGCCATTATCAGCCATACATATAATTATATGCTTTTTACTCCAATATGGAAATGCATTGCGCTATGTGGTCTGTCTATGTGTCATTCGCATTATACTCGTACATGAATTTTCTTAAAAAAATTCACAAAGCAACATGGATTTTTCGAGATTTGCATCACTTTTATTTAAATGATAACATTTCACAAAGTAGCTTTGTTACAAAGCATGACAATAAACATATTCTATCCGATGTCAATCACAATATGTGATCCAATTTCAACCTGGCAATTCATGAGAATTCCAATGTTATCTAAACTTCTTGTGTTTCGGTATTTCTTGACAAGAGAAAAAAAAATTATCGTCAGCAATATTATTGATAATACTTTAAACGACAAACTTTCCGTCATTGAATAAACATATCCATTAGGGTGGATGAATTTTTCTCGATTTGGCCTTACAGCCCAGAGTAGTTGTATAAGCATGAGCTGATTCCAAAACAGCCATTTTTTGATGGGGTTATATGTCATATAGTGTGGCGACTTGAACGAGAGTGAAGAGAACTTTTTCAAAAAATATCGCAAAAAATTTGATTTTTAGAAATAACAATTTTGGTTGGTTTTTTACATTTCTACGCTCAAATTGATCTTATTTCATCAATTAAGACCATTTTAGTCTTTATAAACCTTCAAAGGGCCAAATTATACAGATTTACTAATCCTTTTAAAAATCGTTAAAAACCAGGAAATTTAAATAATTTCAATAGTCAAAAAATTCGAGTAACGACCATAGCAACGGATATCATAGCTTGATAGGGCTGTGTCAGATTACTGAGCCATGCTGATTACTGTGCGTTTTCTGTACTGTGAATTTTCCTTCGTTCTGGGGTCTGCACGTCCAAGTTTTCTTTATTTAAAAACCGGTATTTACCGGTTGAAATAAAATTGTCAATATTAAATCAAAAATGAAAAGTTTGTTCTAGAGGAATCCTCTATTTTCATTGGAATGACTCAAAATGTACCAAGATCATATATTTGGAGAAATTCCTGAAGATTTTCAACGTTTTGTGATGATTCGAAATCTAAAAGAGGTTTTCTGATAGTGTTTCAATGTGGCCTTTTGGATTTTTTATCCTTGTACTGAAACAAACAAAGAGCTTGATTGTAATCACGGGGTTGAACTATATGGCGTTAAATTTATATACATTGATTCCTTTTAACGGTAGGAGGGTAAATTTGGCAATAAAATCACCATTCAAAAATATATCGGATATGAAGAAAAATGAAGAAATTGGTCTTTTTAGTCGAAGTTTTGAATATACACCACCATAATTTTTATACCACGAGATCGTTTCAAGTGTTTATTATGGCATTGGATTGCTATGGACTTCAGCATTACAAAGCAGTTTAGGAATTGAAAATATTATCCGTAATGTGACTTCAGTATTGATTTATCTCATACTATCTTTGGTCAATATTGACCATTTCTTTCAACCGGTATTTAAAAAAAACTCCGACGTGCTGGGATCTAATTGAGCATGACTTTAGTAACCCGTATTATAAGGATTAACGATTCGTGTACACTCGGAACATCTTCGCTACTTAGGCGAATATCAGCAGTAGAATTCACTGCGACATGGTCAAAAAACATCAAGTAGCCATGTACATATGTACATTTTTCATTCTCTTTTGTGCGAACTTTTGTGATGCATTAGATGCACGACAGTTCGCAGTAAACTCTACGGCTGATATTCCGTAAAGCAGCGATGATGTGCCGAGTGTACACGAATTGTAAATTGTTCTTATACCCGTTACTGAAGTCGTATTGGCTTTAAACGAGTATGGTCATTACTAAAAAATCAAATTGGTTGACTAGTGTAAGTTATTAATTTTGCTGGTTTTTAACGATTTTTAAAAGATGTTACCTGGATTAGTAAATCTGTATAATTTGGCCCTTTGAAGGTTTATAAAGACTAAAATGGTCTTAATTGATGAAATAAGATCAATTTGAGCGTAGAAATGTAAAAAACCAACCAAAATTGTTATTTCTAAAAATCACATTTTTTGCGATATTTTTTGAAAAAGTTCTCTTCACTCTCGCTCAAGTCGCCATCCTATATGACATATAACCCCATCAAAAAATGGCTGTTTTGGAATCAGCTCATGCTTATACAACTACTCTGGGCTGTAGGCTTTGATACTTAAATTTTTTCGAAAAAGTCATCCACCCTAATATCCATGTATGCAATTGCACACACCAATGAATCTTACTGAGCTTATCAAAACTTTCGTAGTCGGGTAATGCTCGGCTTGAGCACTTCATGTTCATCTGACACGAATATCGAAGCATAGATATATCTGATATTATGACAAGATGTGTTGCAAATAGGGAATATGGCTGAATGGACAAAATTCAAATAGAACAGCGACTTTCAAAGGTAATTCAAACAAATATACAGTATACATCTCGTTAACGATAAAGACTCTTTATGATAAACCATATCGTAGCAAAATCGTTTTACCTTTATGTGTCTGCTGTGTTTGGATATGGGTGAATTTTGAGAATACATAATAAGCCCAGAGAATATTCGAAATATTGTACGGTATAACAATCATTCGATCCGGAGAGAGACTTTTGTTTCGATGTACATTTATTCTATTGTTAATGGATTCCACATTGAAAACAGGTTAATCGTTAGGTTTATTTGCTGTTGTTTTTTTGGTGTGAACAAACGCCTTAATCATGCAAATCATCCTTTGGCTTTGCGTAAATTTAGCCACAAAATTTGCGATGAATCAACAGCAAACGCACTAACACACATTTTGAAAATGGTTTCAGTTACTTCGGCGACATGGCTCATTCATTCGACGAGACGTCACAAAAACTATGTACGTAGTCAAATTTTGCTGGCAGCAATTTGTCTGACGACGACGACTATGCCTATGCATTTTAATGGCAATGAACGTGTCGTTATGTGTATTCGATCCGTAGCTCAAGTCAAATAAAGCTGTAGAGAAAACA
The DNA here is from genome assembly GCF_009176525.2 of Contarinia nasturtii. Taxonomy (NCBI): domain Eukaryota; kingdom Metazoa; phylum Arthropoda; class Insecta; order Diptera; family Cecidomyiidae; genus Contarinia; species Contarinia nasturtii. The sequence continues at coordinate 146,537 of NW_022200123.1, read as the reverse complement.
TATAATTTGTGTTTTGAAGCATTTCTCATCGCTCGATATCATATTTGCAGACTGATAGAATCCCAATGAATGTTGTACTATTACAATATTGTGAAGAAAGTGTATTGTATTCTAAAGATCTAATATATTTTCTGTACAAAGGTCCAGATGCCAGGTCATTCTCTAAAATAAAATGAAAACGGTTTGAATTAACAAAACCTCAAAATTTGCTGATGGGCTTTATGGGAAAGTTTCCTTTTTTTATTTTGTGTCAAGGCTTTTCATTAAAACATAAACACACTTGCCTCGAAGCCAGGTGTCTGTACACGAATGATATGTGGATGATGGCCGGGGGGAGATGGGAACCAAAAAATCAAGGAAATTCACCCAAATTATTCAACATAAATTAACGAAACACACCGGATTGTTTGCGTTCGTGGGTTGTAAGTCTTTCGTTAAACAATGCAAAACTAAAGAAAAAGCTTCGGAATATTTAAGATAAATAAAAGATTTGCGAATGACTTGAACAAAAGAGAAAAATAAATACAATGGGAAAATCCGTTGTCTGTGCAAATCCAAAACTAAATGCGTCTTTTCGAAGTGACGATCCGAAATGAAATGCGTTTAAATATATATATGTGTGTGTGTTTGTAAACAATTGCACATGGAATAAATTCTCGAAGATAGTGTGGCATCGAGAAGGAGAGGGCGGGGAGGTAGATTTCGTGTTAGTATGAAAATTGTATCCGAATTGTTGTTTTTCTTGGCATCGCATCGTTGTTGACACAACTGATGAAAATAGTTTGTGTGCGAGCTGCTGCATATGGATCTACATTTGCCCATGTGGTATGTATATTGCCGCAATATTTATGCAAATGATTTCAAACGAAGCCAATTGCACATGACACAAACACACGCGCTTTTGTCTTTGCTTTTCACATTGGTTTTTCCTTAATTTCGTTTGCTTTAAATATCCATCTATCTACGCAAAAGGCTGCGACAAACTTAAACAAAGCACACTTGTTGTATGTTATCATTTGTGCAGTACACACACTGCAGCATATGAATGATGTAATTATGTTGGTGCGGCATTTGTTTATCGCATGAGCATATTTAACACTTTAGCTAAGCTTTTTGGAGCTACAGCTCTTGCGTAAGCTGTGGTGTTAAAATCTCTCCTCTTTCCCAACCGTTCTCTCTCTTCTTTCGTGTTTTGCTGTGCTTTTCAAGTAATAAACGGAAACAATAACACCCACACGTAAATAAAGAATGATGGAAATGCGCTAAGAAAATTATGTCAACGCAGCACCCAGCACTATCCCAGGCGAAACAAAATTTCAAGTTGATTTCGTAGTACGAAAGAGAGAGAAATGTCGTGGAAACACAATGTGTAAAAAAAGAGGATTCCAATATAATCAACGGGGATTTAAAACTGGCAAAATAAGCAACTTGAAAACTATACAAACCAAGTGAACCACACTTGATTCTATTTATTTGTAACAACAACAACGATAACTAGCTCGCTTTGCTTTACTTTTTCTAGCCAAACAAAAGTCGGAGTAACCACTCACAGTGCAAATGTAATATCAACGAATTCAAATTGTCTATTCTCAACAGAAAAGAAGTATGCGCTGAAATATACAAAGGCGACTGAGTGAAAAGAGAATCATAGTCTTTCATCTGATCCACTTGCTTAGTAGTTCGGCATTTTGTATGTCACAAACACTTTTCTGTCACAATTTATATATTTCAGCAGCTTTTTACAATGCATATTTTATTTATTCTCTAGAGCTCTTCTGCATGCATATTCATTGCGGAAAGGATTTCCACTTTTGTGTCGTCAAGCAGAGAGAGTGAGAGAGAGCAATGTTCGCTTTCATCTCTCTCTCTCTTCTCCGCACACTCGGCTCCTGCTAACGTAATATATTTGAATAAATGAATTTTCGTCTATTACATTTTTCAATTAATTTGAAAATACTGTTGTCGCATCGCTCGGTAAATGTCAGTATATTCATCAATCCGGGTTGAGCATAAATGCTTTTTGGCATTATAAGTGTACACACAGAAAATAATCAGTAGTAGAATTGTTTTTACCAACAGTTGTCAGTGCAATCGTCACTGTATTCAAATCTGTGTTTCTACATAGGCGCAGTTGTTAGCAGAAGTCACATTGGGACCCGAACGTTTGATTGACAAGTGCCCAAGCCCAAGCCGAAAAAATGCCGTGGACGAGCGGGATACTTTGAGTCTTCGGATTAGTCGCATATTTAGGGCGTAAATTATTAACTTGACATTCTATACGTCAAACCAATTCTCCAATACATTTTACCCCATCGCGTCAAATATTGAGTGTCAATAGTGAGTCTAGAAGCAAAGATATGAACACAGCGATTATATGCAAACACCAATAGTTACTACACATTTAAACAATTCTACTACAGATGTTTTGTCTGTGTATTTACATTGTATACATTTCATAACATATATGTAATGTTCAAATGCAAAAAAAGTCGCATGAGACACGCGCTGTCACTAAATTAAATTGCACAATTAAACATTTGCTTGCCGTTAGACCTAAATAAAATAAAACGTCATTACACACACATTACTGTAAACGATGAAGAAGCTCAAGTAAATATTTAAATACGTTCAACATTTTAAGTGAAATTCCTGCATTTTTTGGATTCACAAGTGAAATTCTTTCTTTCGGTGCTTCTGGCATGTGCTTCATTGTGTGTACTTAACATACGCATCAATTCAGCTTTCACGTATGTACGTCGCGCACACATAAAAACTTTCAACACACATTGAATAAGATATTTATAATATAACGAGTGCAAGAGAATCGAAACACCATATTCAGATACATATAACAACGACACGATTATCGTATTAACATCACACTGTCTATTCCCTTTGCAGATAATTCAATTATAAATTAAATTATGCATTGATATTATAGTATGCATCGTTATTTTTTACGACGCACCAACACATTTGCAGATTTCTTTCATTTTGGACATTTATTTCATTAAATTTAATGAAAAATAAAACTCAAACAGTGTAGTTTGTTCAAATAATTTACTTAAAAAGAAAAGAATTGATAAAAAAAAGTTGAAAAATAAAACTCAGAATATTAATGCTTTTCATACGAACGAAAGGAAAAAAATAAACATCAAATCATTAATTAAAGTTATGGGATGTGTCGTGCGCGTGTGCATGGTTAAAAGAAAAGTATCCGAAAAAAAGTCGAAGAGCTGATTTGCCAGCCACCCTGTATGCCCGTTGTTTAATTCATTTTCCACAAACATTTCATCTCGTCGGTGTTTCACAGCATAATGTTTACCCATTAAACATATTATAAATGCATACCTTCACTCTTTGGTGTGGTGCCGGCTGCAAACAGTTGGTGAATGTGTTGCAGTTTGATAGCGAACGCTATATGCAAATATATAATAGTGAATGTGAGAAAAATGGAATAAAATGAAAATCATTTTCCATAGAGAAAATGTTTATAAAGCAAATGTTGATACATTATGTTGAGGATGTTGTGATTTTCTCCCTTATATATTTCTTTTTTCCACACGTTTTGTTTTCTTTTTGTTCGGAATTCATGGCAACGCGTTTGTAAAATGAAAGGATTGGAAATCACATATGGCAATAAAGGATCCCATACACCTCACATCATCATCATCATTTTAATTAATGACTTAAGCAATGAATAGCGGTTACGGAGAACATGCCTGAAGGTGTGAGTTTAAAAGTGTGTTGTCCTATACATATTCTATTTGTTCACGTACTTCAAAGCTGTAGACTAAATTTGATAAGCGAGACATTTCTCTCATACCTTATCGTAATCGAAATTCGGCGAATTGTCTTTGTGGCGGAAAAAGTTTGTGCACAAAAAAAAAAACAATGTTTGGCGCATACCAGAAAGAAAAATAAAAGAGAATTCTGAACAAAGTTTGCGACGAAAAATGCAATATATGTATATTTGAATGTGAAACCTTTGAACCAATTTTTTCCGATGAAAATGCCGTCAAAAAGTTAAATTTAAACAAAATTCAGTTGGTTTTTGCAAACACCGATGTGGGTGGGAAACAAACAGGAATAAATGTAGACAGGCAAATATTTCCAAGGGATATTTTCGTATTTTCTGAATTTTTGCGTTATGTGTTTTTTTTCACATCGTACGAATCCCATGACAATTTTAGAAAATCAGCAGCCATTCGATTGGATACAAGACGAAATGAAAAACTACACTATACTCGTGAAATGGCGAATAAAAATGGCATTTGAAATACATTTGTTTGGTTTGTGTGCTTGTGCACCGCCAACGCGCTCATTACATTGCTCCCGAGCAATTCATAATAATTTGTCAACATAAAATGCACACATGTATATTTCCTTTGGGTCTAATGTATATTCGGTGCGCAATTCCAACTTCCCGACACCTGTTTTTTTTTTCTCTCTCTCTCTCCGTTTAATCAATTTCATTTTGTTTATAGTTTTCGTATAGTTCGTTGGAGTATTCAATAAAGCGATATATCTTCATATTTAGTTTGCGATGGTTGATTTTCAATTCGTCACACAAACAACGTCAACGTCATTGGCGGTTTTTGGAAATCGATTGGGTGTGCGTTGAAGTGAAAGCGTTTATCAAAGTGCTGTGTGCACTCAAAATTTCTATTCCATGAACCATTTTAAATCGAAATATGCTCATTTTGGTGTAGACACAGAGCATATTCATGTTTAAAATAAATTTTCGATAAATTTTAAATTAAAACTTGCAAGCCATGGCGTAATGCTATGCTCGACAACATAAACGAACACTGCACGGTGTCGTACAAGTGAAAGCAAATTACTATACATTGGTACTCTGGTATGTATTCTGGCACTCGTGTCATTTCTCATGTATATGAGTAGAAAATTTGCAATTTTAATTTGTCGCTTTCGTTGTCATACCATCATGGTTACGACCGCCATGTCAACCATTCCATTGAAGCGCGCACCAGCATACGTAGCCCGAAACATTTACGAATGGCATGGCGAACATCATATACACTAACAAGTTTATTCGGCAGAGAGTCTTGAATTTTCCACATTTTTGAGCCATTCAATTTATTCAAATTTGTTACGATATTTTGGATGATTGTTGAAAGTTGAAACATACATTCAACACAGACATAGAACGCTATTATTTACCAGCAACGTAACATTACATTCCAATGGGAGCACAACGAAACAAAAATTGTGTCAGCGAGACAAAAATAAAAGCAAATTTATGTATTTTTGATCTGTTTTATGGGAAAATGAAAAATATTCATAGGATATGAACTGAAATGAGCGTGTATGTGCATTAATTTTGAAAAGCTCAAAATTCACGCTGACAGAAACTCGAAATGTTCATATATTGAGCGGTTCATATATGTCAATAGAAGTTGACGACACATCGACAAAAAAAAACTAATTACAAACAATATTCAAATATCACATCGTTTTTATACTTGATATGTGTGCTTTTTGCTGTACATGCAAATGTAAGATAAATATATATCAATTTGGAGCATATAACTTTTTGCTATTTTTTATGTGGTTGTTTTAGTGACGACAGAGAAAATGGAATGAAATTGCATCAAGTGATATGAAGATGTGAGAAAATTCTGATGAAATAATGATTTTCATTGGCAATATTTACATGAATTTTACATCACCGAAATTCTCTACTAAAAGGTAATTCCTCTGATACATTTTCCATAAACACATACACACACAAATTCCAAGAAATTAAATTAAACTCCAGTGTTATCCTATGCTTGCACATGAATTGATGAGAAACTATTTTGTGTTGGAATGTGCAATACGGAAATGTGAAACCATTTTTTTCCGATCAAATATGTTTTTGTTGTTCATAAATTGAATATATCGTGATTTTTTCGTGTTTGGACCATTTGTGCTCGGTTATTTGAGGAGCACAAATTCCAAAAATGGTATTTTTGTGGAGCACAAATTTAGCACTAAATTTTGACATATAAATTGTCTTGGTACAAAATAAGGGGGAGGGGGGGTTAACGACACGCACCTAGCGTATCATACATTTTTCAAAATAAAATTCTAGCTGTATGCGATAAAGGGGGTCAAAATAACACATTTGGCATCGAATTTTTTTCTCGAAATTCATATAGAGTCCAGATACGGCCATTTGAAGACCGAAAAAATGATACTGGTAAAAAATATGGATTTGGCTCTTACTGTGGTGCGAATGCTGTTGTTTTCATTGGGTACATAACTTCCATACTAAAAAATAGAACCGAAATAAGTCGTTTTCGCTTCGATTTCATTCACAAAATAAAACACGAATTTCACACTAATAGTTGAAAATAGATTTGAATTTACAAACATGAATTGAAAGTGCTAAATTTCGAAAACGAGAAGAAAATGTCGTTCACTGCTGCATTTTAGATCATTGGCATTTATATAATTGGACACAAATGAAGGATTTTCCGTATGAAATTAGGTCACATCCGAACAAAAACTTTCATATTAGAATTGATGAGAGAATTTAAAAAAAAACTTTAATTGTTGTACATCAATTTATTTTCGTTTATGCTACCCGAAATTTTCGGGCCGAAAAGTCAATAATTGTCGAATACAACAAATTTATGGAATTAAACCAAATCACTAGCACTAATGAGAAGAGCGAGAGAGTGAAAGGAATTGTTAAATACGTACGAGGTATGTATTTTATATATTTTCTTTCTATCTACTTTCTGCTTTCTTCTAACGGGACCTTTTTCTGCTGATCATGTGACATTTAAAGCATTCAAACATTGACGTCGTCGACTTTCACAGCGAAGATAAAATGTAGAAAAAACGCGAATAATTTACATATTTAAATCATTTCGATGTTTGCTGTGAGCATACATTTTTAACGGCCAAATATTTCTAGCCATTCTATTTCGTAAATTGGTGTATTTTTCTTTTCAAAGGCGTCGTTAAAATTCGGCGATTCTCTCATAAGTGGCTTTTGCAAGGGAAAAAAAAAGAAAAATGGTGACTAACTGTAATAACATTAAAACGAGGGTGAAATATTGTTTGAAGTTATGAAGTGAAAAAGAAAACTAAAAAAGAAAAAAAAACGGCAAACAAATGAAGAAATAAGAATCTAAGACCCATTCACGAATAGCGTACCAGTCAAAAATCCCTCGGAAAATTTGGTCGATTCGGTTATTTTTTTATGGGTTTCGTCTTCTTCTTCAACATGTCAAACTGATGTGCACATTCCTGTGGCCATTCAACATTTGACTGCATTTGAAGCGCCCGCTCCTTTTTTGGGACATGTAAATGGTTGAAGTGCTCTTAAGATGTAAGACGAAAATTAAACTTTGTTTTTACACGATGTTGGCTCATTAGAAAGGCAAACATACCTTTTAGGAAAATGGGCAAACAGTCAAAAATGTTAAACCTTCCATCGTATTCTCTTTTTTTGCGTCATCTCTTGACTCATTGGTGCTATTCCGACATGAAAAATTTCGCGTCCTTATTTTTTATAAATTCCATAATGATTTACCACGCAAAAACAAAAAGTTTGTACAAAATTTTAATTAAACCCGAATGAGTAATTTCGTTTGGCAGACATAAATGAATTAAATGTGAATGGGTGACAGATGACAGTGACTGAACTAAATGGTCGTCTTCCTCAATTTTTTGACATCATGAAATTCTCCGTCGCATTACAGAGTTCTTCTCTTAGAAAAAAAATGAGAAACAAACGATACGTATACAATGTTTGCATGTTAAATTCTATTTCCTGTGCATTTAGTGTGTGACATGACATTTTTATTTAGCCATTTTCATTAAACTTGGAACACACAATATTTTTCATATGTTTCAAAAAAAGACGAAAGAAAGAAGAGACGGCCATTTTTCAACAAACAGACTGAAGTTGTGAACTGTGTTAATTTCAGCTTATTTTTCTAACAGCCACTAAATTGTTGGTGCACAAGATAGTGGTCATTAATCTTATGGTATTTTTTTTCGTTCGCTTTCGCTTTGGATAAGCTTAGGGCGATTATTGTCGAAGATTACCCCCAAAAAATGTCGGAATCCATTTTGCTTATTCATATATCAGTGGGCAGAGTACGGAATATCAATTTATTTAACGCCCTCGAAAAAGGGCCGCATTATCATGTAATTGAAGTGTGGTCTAGTCAGTGGCAATATATATAGTTTCTTTTTTTTCGAAAAGGACCGATAAAAAATGGATCGATTATATTTTTTCTTGTTCAATAACTGGCTCAGCAATGATAATAGCATTTTCTTGAGCTCGAACAAACAAAATGAATTTTTACGTCTAGCCAAAAATGTAGCTCGTTACTCAATATCAAATGTATCGATAAAAAAAAAACAAAATCAAATAGCCAAATCGATAACAATCATAAAGGCAATTTTTTGTATAGAGAATTCCTTTTTTTCGAAATGAAAAGCAAATAAATAAAAATGCTGATTCGTAACGTCTCTCATCTTTATCATTCTATTTCCATTTACTCTCTTTTTTCTTTCATACTTTTTTTGTTCAAAAGTGGCTTTCAGACGCTAATTAACTGTGAATGGTAACATTAAACATTTTTTTTTGTTCTTTCTCTTTTGTGTGCGATGTTTCGCTTTTGAAATTTGAACTTCAACATTTGCAAGATTTCAATTTTATTACAGTAATTTTTCGTCATGACATAAAAAAGCTTGACTTTTGTGTGATAATGCTAGCGGCAATTGTGGTGATTACGTTGCCGACGTCAATGCAACAACAGACACGGGTTATTTTAAATGGAATTTTGTGTTCGGTTTGAAATGCATCTGGTCATTGCATCTTGACCCCATTTGGATGTTAATCGTTTTTGTTGTACGAAATGAAAATTTATGATGCATAATGATTACGGTTTGCGTATTTAGACGAATTTTGAATGTTTATTTGAATATTTTTCTAATGAAGATTTTTTAGCGAATTTTACTACAAAAAAGGAGATTCTTTTGTATGAAAGACTGAGAATTGGATTGTAGCATCAGTTATTTATTATCCAATCAAATGGTAATTCGTGGCCCAAACGAATTCATTCGAGTGAATTCACTTTTCGCCCAATGGCAGAAAGACAACATGCCAAACATCGTAAGGATACATGTTAATAGAAAACCGAATATAATCACTTTTTCATATGAACCAGAAAATTGAATTTGCTACAAATTTTATCTAATTCAATATTGTTGTCGAAATGTTGAACGGAAGTTTTTTGGTAAAGGTACGTACGAAAGGTTTTCCATATCACTTGCTCTTTTTGTCCGATACAACCGAGCTTTTGTGTCATTGTGTTGTTGCGTTAGCACATACTCGCGCGCTAAACATTCCCCCTTTCCCTTTTGTCTCACATCGATGTGTCTGTGTATTTGTTTGCGGTTTGGATCTTTTGATCAAATGTAATACTGTGTCTGTAGGCGCTCTAGCGGAAAATTTCCAAAAACGGTTTTTGTCGGATCCAATGTTTTTTGGTGCTTTTAAATTTAAATACAAACTGATGGGCTATGCATACATACACCGAAAGACCGAAATTCACCAACATTCACTCACACATTTTCACAAATTTCATGTACAAATGTAATACCATATTCGAAATGTGTAACTTTATTTGCCATCTCTTGGTTGGTCTTCTCGTATCAATTTCGTAGTACGAAACCGCATTAGCAATAAACAACCGAAAATGTTGTAGGAAAATAGATTGAAACATATGCATTTTGTGCAAATAATACGAAAAGCATTTCGGTTTCAAGCGAATCAAAAAATCTACGTACGTTTGTGTGTATGTGTTTTGTATCTACTTGTTTCCACGAAAATACTGGCATTCCATTTAAGATTTCGGCGAACGAGCAATAACATCATCAAAACCAAAAGGGAAAACTCTGAACTTTAAGACACGCTTGTGCCAGATTATTTAACTTCATTACGGGCAAATTGCAGGAAAAGTATAAATTATAATTCCCACCGATTCGTCGTCGTCTTCGTGGTACTGATGCTGTTACTCATGTTACTCTTACTTCAAAACTCTTCCCTAATATGAACCAGAACAATGGCTTATATGTTGTGCATTACACATTGTATTTCACATTTGTTGGTGCTATCGGTGATACGGGGTATTGTGTTTTGGTTATTCTGGTTTCCCTTACTGTGCACATATTTTGATATCATTTTCTTTTTAACCTTCCAAAATTGTTTATTGTTTTGGTTTCGCAAAGTACAAAATTCGTATTTCAAGCAGCCATTGAATGACGAAACTTTGCACACGCTTCTTTATGTTCGGTATGTTTTTGTTGGTGGTATGCTTTATCGACCCCCCGACTGTTACACTCGTGGTTTTTATTTTAATTTCGTTTTGCCGTTGCCTTTCACTTTGATCAATGAATTTATCTCGAAATTACTGGATCGTAACTTATATGATGGCGTAAAGCATATAGCTTTATATATGGAAAATATACACAAATAAAGATATTTAACGTTTTTTTTCACAATTGAATTTTCACATAGAGAGAGGAAGGAAAGAATATAGTAGAACGAATGAATGTTATTCATTTATTCCACTTATTTCGTATTTTGTTTGGGGGTTTTCGTTGGAAATGTGGATTTCCCATAAAATTCTCACGTATTCTCAACACAGTATGATATCAAATTGAAACATTTCTCAATTACCAGTCGTTAGAAAATAAAAGAAAATAAAAAAACGTAAAAAAACTGTCTTTCTGATGTATTTCAAAAAAGTACAACATGTTCTGTAATACTCGTATAGAATTCAATCTCCGAACTTTTTTTGTCGTTTCTTTGATGGCAATTGAAGTAAAGACTGTGTAGTTTAATTATAATTCGATGACATAAAGTATATGAGGAAAAAAATCGAAAATCTGTTGGATTACATTGTATTGAAAAATAAAATAAAATGAATGCTTCACCCCCAATAGAGATTTTTCCCGTTTTATGTGGTTTTTATTCAACAACTTGAATGATTTTAATTGACAACATATTATAACTTTGGTAAACACCAAAAATTATTGTTGCAATAAATTAACACAATTCCAAGACAAAAATTGAACTCATTAAAAAAGCAAATATCAATAAATGTAACAAAAACCAAACTGAAATGAATGTAATAAATAAAATTCCGTCTGCCTTTTTGTGCTTCATTGGAATATTCGATGCATTACTTTTGTCGATGCGAATGATATTTCTAAAAAAAAAATAACAATTCATTTTGGTATATTTATTCTTAATATAAAACAGCATCTCTCATCAAAAAGGAGCTCAAATGTTCAAATGGATTTGTTGCGAATGACGTAAATGGAAAATATAATGGTTTTTTCTACTTTGAAAAAAAGTAGCAATATAATCTACGATCACAAACTAACAACATAAAACATTAAGAGGAGCAAGAGAAAAAAATAATCCCTTACTCTAATGAGAAATGATATCTAGCGGGATATAAATCGAATTGGATTTGCTCAACGTTCGTTCGTTTATTGCTTAAGTTTCATTCAATTGGGTTGTAATTAAAAACTTTTAATAATGAAATTCCCATCGTATAAAATAACAATGATTCATGTGGATAAGACCATCGTCGGCAATATGAACATATAAAAACATCATTCGCAACTTCTTTGATGGCACAAAAAATGCGCCCGTTCCAGGTGAACAAGAGAAAGAAACAGATAAAGTGGAAGATAAACAGAGAAAGAGACGTGTGCGGTGGAGCCGAGAAAAAAAGTGTTCAATTAAAAATCTGCATCCTACACCTTAATGGCGATAAAAACTATTTTGAAATATATGAAAGTTATTTTATTTATCTGATTTGATGATGTTGCGGTTTTTATTCGTTTTCATAACGATAACCCTCATAATTAATAATAATTAATGAATGAAAAAATTGCCAATTATCTTTGTCTTGGTTGCGAATATTTATTTTATCCGATTCTATCGGAAAAGTTTCAAATATTTTTTATTAAACAAACAACACATTTTTCCTCATTGCATTTATACGGTGAAATTGAAGATTTTGAATAGCAAATATTAATTTTGTTTCACAATTGAATAATTTCCGAGTAGCTCTTCAGAAAATTGATTGATGAAGCGAAAGGGGTAGATTAGTTGAAGGCTAAAAAAAACACATATTAAATTCAAATACTCTTTTTCTCTCCCGTGCACAACATAAAAAAAAGTTCTTTTCTATTTGCGTAACGCATTTCAACCAATTTAATCGGGTTTGATTGGCAAAGTTTTACTATTCCATGGAAGCAATTCTATTTGCAAAAATGATTTCAGCACTTTTTTAAAATCAATAACAAAATCAATTGAATGAAACTTTGTTGAAGTGAGTTTTTCCTGGTTTATTTAATTCAATGATAGTGCGATTGAAATGGAGCGCTAGTGTGTGATTGGCTATCGAATACCCTCGTGATGAATTGAAAATAAAATTGGAGGTTTGTAATAAAATTGATTCAATTCTTTTATTTACACCGATACAAAGTTATCAAATATAATCCACATGATATTATCCATTTGCACGTTCCATCGGCCGGCAAACGATTACGATAAATTTGAAGAAAAAAAAATTGTAATGGGAACAATGCCGCAAGCACTTTCATTGTGTACTAATTTCCGAGACCGTTTACTTTGTCAGATAAAAGTTGTTTGTCGTTTTTTGGCGTTGTGTATCGATCGCGGTAAAGTTTCCTTTGAACAATTTTGGAACAATAAAAGAATTTTTTTTGTTCGCCATTGATTGGATTCAGTGAATGCAAATTATAACTTTACACAAAGCGACACACAAAGAAAATGGTTCAGTTTATGGCATTTATTTTATTTATTCTCGGTCGCATAAATTATTGCCATTGCTTTATTTGCAAATGATAAATGTGAAGCGAGTGTACGTCTGGCTAAGTTTGTGTTGGTGTGGCACTCAGCGAGAGAGAGAGAGAGAGAGAGAGAGAGAGAGAGAGAGCGGAGATGAGAAGGAGGGTGCAATTAAAATTTGTACAATTTCCCAATTCATTTAATAGTCGCTATTGTTTTCCATGCGATTGCCATTTATATAGAGCGGATAAAAGAGGCCGCATGCAGAGAATCAAGTTTAAGCAAGTTTAGAGCAACCATCGGAGAAATGTGCTTGGTGCACGAGGCAAAAACGTCTGCAATGGCTAAAATATGGTTTACCGTTTTCATTTTGTGCCAGCCATATGGGTATACACAAAAACTCCACCGACACAGACACACACAGCCAAAAAACCACATTTAGTAAGCTCAATAGCACTAAACATCTTCGTAAGAATGAATAACAACAATGAGAGAAACCATCACAAAAGACGCATTAAATCGCTTTAATGTTACGTGTCGTAAATACTCTCGGTGTGCAAATTATGTGTATGTGTGTGTGCTGTTGCTGGCGTTCGGCGTTGCTATCGCGCAAATAAATTGCACAAATCGATTTTGTGTTTGCCATTAGCATATTATGAGCCTTTGCTTTTGGTACGCGCGCACCTTCAATTTCAGTCGAATGTAATCTCTCAATGAAGAATTCGACAGAAAAAGAAAACCGCATCCACACAAACACACAATAAATTCAATTCGAACAGCCTTAAACATTGGGCACAGTTTGTATATCTTGAATTCGAAAATCTAATGCACACAAACATCTTTTGCCATCGTTTTACAATGGCAGTGAAGCACCGTTCGGTTAAAGCGATTTCTTTTGACAATGATATTCAAGACTCTATCATCCTGCTGTTTCCTTGCCGCAAAGTTATCTCTTTTCAATTGTTCACCTTATACGTATTCGACTCTCGTAAAGCTGCAAAGATATTGACAAACACGCAAAACGCCCGAATCAAACAGACACATAACTGGAGTGAGCGAAAGTGAGCGAGTGAGAGATACGCTCGTTTAGCATATTCGCAGGCTATTTAATTTCATTGTTGTCGACAAGCACTTCTTCAAAAACGATGGCAAACGTTTACCTTCTGAATAACGTTTGATTTGCATTTATCAAATAATCGCATATGCTTTGTGAAGCGCAGCCTTTCTTTTGTATGTATATCGTACAGTACGCATACATATAATGATTGGAAATTGAACAAAAAAAAAACCTTCGCCAATAGGATTTGTGATTGGAAAAGTGCTTTGTATTGTGTAAAACGGTAAGGCTTAAAATGTTTGAATAATTTACATTTACCACGACACATGCTCGTATATTTTTTCGAACCATTTAGATGAAAAACGGCTTGACGCCCCGATTTCTTTTGACTGTTGCTGTGACGGTGTTAACAAAAGTGAACAAAATTAACAAGTGATGTTGAAACGCATGTAAATAAGTCTGAATGTCTTGTTGTTGTTTTTTTCACTCTCGATCGAACAACAAACGAGCTGAACGTTAATCTAATCTTCTTTCTGGTATTAAACAACAAAGCCATTTTCTCTTTCAAATGGGCCGCACAGCATTCGTGCATACAAGAAATGATAGCATGTTTCCCTTTTTTTCGTAGAAGAACCACTCAAATGCTTTGAGCTGTATATTAATTAGATTTATAATGTTTTTAGGTGGAAATGTTCATCAGTGCATGCTGTGTGTGTATTTGTGTTTGTTTATTTACGTCGAAATTGACTTAATCGTAAAATACTTGCCATTATTTCTTTGGAATTCATTAATTTTAATCATTGATGGTCGTAGGTCCCGAAAAACAATGACTAAGACGACGAAAAATACATTTAATCGCCTTTTATTCGGTTAAATTGTTTTCATGCACTGAATTAAGTAATTGCTATAACCCGAATGGAGCACAAAACCAACGCACATTCCAATACATATATTGTATTGCTTTGTTTTTCATTGCAGGTATATTTGAGACGAAAGCTAGATGAGGACCGCAATTTATTTTATATTTGTCGCCTGTTTTGGAAAGACCAATGAACGCACCAATTACAATGCGTCGAAAATAAAAGCGATGAATATAAATTCTCAACTAATATCTAAATATTTATTTGGGATTGACAGACTCCAGTTTCTCGCGCAGTCCCCAAATTTCAACAATATCAGCTTACACACTATATGCAAGCAGTGATTACGTTAACACAATCAGTCTGATATTTTGGTAGCTTCACGGAACGAAGAAAGTAAAAACGCAGAAACACTAAAACGCAGAAAAATAAACGCAGAAAAAATAACACAGAAAAAAAATCGCAGAAGAAAAAACGCAGAAAAAATAAACGCAGAAATCAAAAATGCAGAAAAATAAACGCAGAAAACAAAAACGCAGAAAAATAAACGCAGAAAACCAAAAATGCAGCAAAATAAACGCAGAAAACCAAAAATGCAGAAAAAACGCAGAAAAATGTAAAATAGATAGATAAACCGTGATGGTTGACCTCAATAGCAGTGTTAAATGTTGTTACACTGAGATGGACATGTCAGTCGAGATCTCATTTTAAATTCCTAAGATTTTTAAGACAAAAATATTTTTGTTCAGTCTATCAAAAAAAGAAACCTCTGTCGAGATGAAGAACGAAAGACGAAAACAAAAGAAGCCATAAGAAAACCATAGATTTATTGCCTAAAACGATAAAAAATAAAATTCACATATAGCTGGCGCTGCATTCTATGCAAACTTGTTTTCGGTTGCAACGGACTAAGTGGAAAGTATACGCTTATTACATAGAATGTAGTGCCAACTATACGTTAATTTTATTTTTTTATCATTTTAGGCAGTAATCGCTTCTTTGAAACACAAAAATTCTGATATCAATTTGGTGACGAAAATAGTTGGTAGATATTTTTTCTGTGTATTGTGAATTAAAATGAATATATATTTAGAACGTTGATTACACTTAAAGTAAAATAAAGAGTCTTAGGAGGTACTCTTAATTTTGATTGTTTCTTCAAACTTTCAGAATGTTATTTTTTTGTGTAGAAAATAACCTGTGCAAAGTTTCACGTCATTAAGGTAGCATAGGTTTTATAATGTTTTGTTAGAAAATAGGATACTTTCAAATGTCATACAAATGAGTTCATCATGAAAGTGTGAAAAATCTTTTACGAGTACTTCTGCTATTAAATTAAAGAATATTTCGATGCTAAAGTTTGAACATATTTTTTGGCCTCGAACTTAACGCCGCTTGAGAGGCTTTAAAAATCGAACAAATATGATTTTGAACTAGCTTAATAAAATACGCATCTTCCACCGTGCGGAAAAGTTCGTCTTACTCCTGTAAGACTCTTCATTTTACTTTAAGTGTAATCAACGTTCCAAATATATAAATGTATATTCGTTTTAATTCACAATACACAGAAAAAATATCTACCAACTATTTTCATCACCAAATTGATATCAGAATTTTTGTGTTTCAAATTTTGTTTCCGTCATTCGTTCTTCAACTCGACAGAGGTTTCTTTTTTTGATAAACTGAACAAAAATATTTTTGTCTTAAAAATCTTATGAATTTAAAAAGAGATCTCGACTGACATGTTTATCTCAGTGTAACAACATTTAACACTGCTATTGAGGTCAACCACCACGGTTTATCTATCTATTTTACATTTTTCTGCGTTTTTTCTGCATTTTTGTTTTTCTGCGTTTATTGTGCTGCATTTTTGGTTTTCTGCGTTTATTTTTCTGCGTTTTTGTTTTCTGCGTTTATTTTTCTGCATTTTTGATTTCTGCGTTTATTTTTTCTGCGTTTTTTCTTCTGCGATTTTTTTTCTGTGTTATTTTTTCTGCTTTTATTTTTCTGCATTTTAGTGTTTCTGCGTTTTTATTTTCTTCGTTCCGTGAAGGAACCGATATTTTAATGCATATTTGGCACAATGTCTGTTAAAGTGTCAAGCAACATGACACATATTTACGGCTCAATTTCTTTTGTCTGAAAAATCTCGTTGGCTCTTATAGAAAGAAGAACCCAACGAAAAATCGCAAATGAATGTTGAAAGCACATAAGTGTTCGATATCATTCTCTTGAAATGAGATTGCTCTTGGCATCGATCATATAAGAAATTTTGAATTCTAATACAAAAACCGAATAAAATGGATAACAAAATCAATCGATATATTCGATACGATAAAAAAACAATCATATTATCACTGATGGTACACATTTGTCCATGCAGGGCTTAGAGAGAAAGAGAGAGAGAGAGAGAGAGAGAGAGAGAGAGAGAGAGAGAGAGAGA
>NW_022200123.1:115423-129305 GCF_009176525.2 Contarinia nasturtii | reverse complement strand
AGAGAGAGAGAGAGAGAGAGAGAGAGAGAGAGAGAGAGAGAGAGAGACTACAACAAATAAATTGATTTGAAAATGAAATTAGAAGATTTGTGGTTTGTGATTATCATAAAACGGAGATTTGTGCGTCTGTCGGAGATCTTTGGTCAATTACACCCTGAACACTTATCATCGATTCATAGATGAATGCGCAAATTGTTGGCTCTTGGATAAATAAATGCAGTACTGTATATTTATATCGTCTGATACACATGGAACCTTGTCATTATGTGGTGGAATAACAAATGAAGCCGAACCAACAACCAATTCATGATTGTAAATGTCTAGAAATCAAGGTATACCGATTAATCTATGAGCATTTTCGAAAACTTATTTCCATTGTTCGTTTCGATTGACCGCAAATGGAATACGCGTCTAAACTTTGAAAATATGAGAGGATTATTATTTTCAATTTATGAACGAAATTTCGTTTTAAATGGATTTTTTAAATGCCGTTCTGACTACTAGTTGCAAGTGATTTTGTTTTCTTCCTTTTGAAAATGAAAACAAAGGCATCGTACTTCAATCAATTCTCACATTGATTTCAGCGTTCACTTTGAAGTGGCCATTCAATTTTTGGTACAACTCACAGCATGGATCATTGATGTTCGATTAAATTACACAAGTTTTGCCTGTTAATCACAATCGCCTATACAGTCTGGCATTCCAAAAAGCTCTTGTACATTGTGATTCCGTTTTGGATCAGAGAACTTTACGTTTATAGTGCAATTTAAAGCTCAGCATTTCAAGTATTTTTCACCCAATTATCCGACATGGGTTATATACCATTGAACACGAAGTGGCCAACTTCCAAATGAAATACGGAACATCCGTTTTATTCCCCTTTTCGATATTTCTGTTAAAAAACAATTCAACAGAGAAAAAAAATCCCAACATCAACATAAATGCAGCCCTTTTTTCTCGCTGTCGGCTGACTTTTCAATAGCAAAGGTACATACGATGCTTGTAATAATTCAAAGTGAGACTCAAAATGGATTTTTTTTTATATTTATCGCTTTGTTCCGCCGGACAGATACACTGACGCTCAAAGACACAACATACACAAAAAAATGAAAAATAAAATAAAAAAAATCAAACGAACAAACGAACCAAACGACGACGGCTATTCTACATATTTATTTAACTGGTTAATTTATGACCTACCTGTTGGATTGAATCGGTGGAGTCGCATACGGTACGCCCAAAAATGCTTCGATCGGACGTAAAAATTTATAGCTATCTAATGGCAAGATGAGCCCTTGCAGTCGACCGTATCGTGTCTGCACGATCCTCGTGCCGAGCCGAGCATTTTTGTACAAATCTAATGTGGAGCACGTTGCCAACTTAATAACAACCAATTGGAACAATAAAATCAAACCACACAATATTTTCATCGCATTTAACACCATTTTCATAAATAGTTTTTTTACTTTACGTTGCTGCTGCTGATTGTTGTTTATTTTGTTTTGCAATACACTTTAAGTTTTATTCTCGGGGTACTTTTTAAATGTTTTTTTCAATTTTTTATTGAGGTTTTTTTTTCTTTATTCTTTCATTTTTGTTGTTGTTTTGTTTTAATTTAATTTGACAATTTTATTGGCAATTTCAGTGGTATCATTCGTACCAACACATTTTTTGGAATAAAGTAGTCATGAAATGGTTTTCATTGGCTGAAATTATTTTATCGACTGTGAAAAACGATTCAATTTTCCAGCGCGGCAATAAATACTTGACAGATGTGTAATAAAATAGTTGGCAATGACGGTGTCGCCGTTGGCGTTGAATTCATGCGCGTTTATTCCAATGGAAAAATTCAATTTTACATTATAATTATTCGAATTTCACGTTTTATTTTATTCTTTTTTTTGCGTCCCTTTTTTCACAGAAATGTCTACGGTTTTTTTTCTTTCTCTCTCTCCCACGTTTTATTCAGAAAAAGTATTGAACTTTCGTTGGGTACGAGTGATGAAAAATGTACATACACAGACACACACTTTGCAATCAAAACGGACTGTATTCACTTCAATTTCAAGCGAATTTGGTTTGCATTGCCGGTATGAATGAAGCTTTTGAAAAGAAAGAGTGTATGGAGACAGCGAACAAGCGAATGAATGCGGGTAATTAGTATTTATATTGTTCAAAGTTAACACATTTATTTGCACACCGTTGAATTTCACATGCAATTCGGTAAGTGCTAAAACACGGCGGCAATGAGTGCATAAAAAATTGAAACATTCACCGTCGCAAGTTGATGGTCCTTTACTTTTCACGGGCTATACTTTTTTTATGTTCGCTGTGAATTTGCTCCAAGTGTAATTTAGTACATTGCACATTAGTTCAATCATTCTTTTATGTGTTCAGTTCGTGTTGTTCATTCGTCCGGCGTTTTTTTTTCTCTCGTTCTTTGCTTCGTTTGTCTCGTTCTGCAGTTGCAAGTGAAACTTAACGGTGGCTATACCAAACCGTTGGGGCGATAATGGCAATGAATTCCTTTCAGTTTGGTTGTGTGTGTTTTTTTTCGTCTGTTTTGTTCTTTCGTTTTCTTTTTCTCCGTGTGTCCGTTTTTCGTGATAGACTTTAATGGTAATGTCGCACTGGTGCTTTTTGTATTATTGCCACTGACTGCTGTGGGTAATCATTAAAATCTCAGTGCGCTGATGATTTTTTTGCTCACCGTTGTTATTGCTGCTGTGTTGTTTGCACAGAAACATTTTTCATTTCACGTTCATTTCATTCTTTTCGTTTCATTTCGATATGGAACCTTTTCTCGCTCTTTTTTTGTTTGTTTGTTTCGGCGTTGGTTTAGGTCAACAATTTTTTTTGTGGCTGATGATAATCCGCTCTTGGCGATACAAAGTTTTGTAAAAATCCACAACACACAAATAATTGATTCAGTTGTGGTCGTTACTTTTATTCGCACGTTCTTTTATGAAGTATATTTTTTAGTCTGTGCGGTGCAGTTTTTATTTGAAAAAATAATTTTGTAATGCAGCCGATGACGGGGGTAGCCTGACGTTGCTTCACGTTCAAATTAACGTATGTTTACAAAGAAATGGTGTAGGATAGACCTCAAACACCTTCAACTTTGTTTATTCAGTGTCGCAACACGTCTCGTCCTTTCGCTGTCTCGATTGCTCTTACTTTCTCTCGAAAAATGACCACAAAGATGCAGGTCAATGTTGTGAACGAAGTTGTGAGAGTGATCTTGTTATCCGTGTGAACATCATGATTGTAATGTTTTTATTAGCGCCTCAAATTAATCACCGTTGATAAATAGACGCGTGACAAAGCATTCAACGTGTTCTGGCTGAATTTTTTTTTGTTTCGGTTGTTGTTGTCACTCTCGTAAATCTTTCAGTTCTTTGTTCAAATTTAATACATGGCAGCCATTAACCTTTTGCAAATGCTCATTGTCATTAGCAGCAATGTAATTAACCAAACGAAATGTTCACATAATCGAGCACTTGATGTATTAATTCAATCGTTTTTTTGTTCATGTATTTTGCATTCTGTATTTGTATGCATTATTTTCGTGAGCACTCATCAATCTATTTTCGACAAGTGCATAATTTTATGCTATATGTTTTCGATGAGACCAAAAAAAAAACAGACACACACACAAAAATATATTTATTAAACGCCTCTTGATTTAATTGCGCCCGCAAATTTTAATTATTCAATTTTAATTAAAACCGTTTTGTAATTTATCGCTCAACAGCTATTTTTCACTAATATGATAATAATTTTTGTCGATTTTGCAAATTGATTCGGCATGTATGCTATTGTCCGCAGTTAGTTAGTTTGATGGATCGTTATTATGCGAATTTGTATTTCTTGTGTTGAAAAAAGTGTTGGAATAATTACTAAAATGTTCTATTAATGATTAGCGATGTGTTGTTTATGATGTGAAACTTTGCGTAATTGATTGAATTGGTCCGGTATCAAGAGAGGAAATCATCTACCAAATCTCGGTGAGTAAGTTTTTTTTGGAGAACACGAATGCCAATCAAAATTGTCCCAATATAAGATTGACGATGACAATAGATTGATGGCTGAACCCAAACCAAATGTGTGATGATTAAATCGATAGTTGAAGTCTCGCCTTGATTGTTTTTATCTCTTTCACACAATGTTTCCCTTTTTTCGTTTGGTAATTGATACACTCATTTATTAATACTTGAGACTTTTTGTTCGCTCTGTGTCGCACCGAAAATAATTTATGGTTTGTGTAATCAATTAGAGTACAAGATACTTTTTTATCAATTCTCTCTTTTTTCTCGCCCGTTGGGAATGCGGTGCGGTGCGTAGATAAAAATGTACAAATTTTGTTAATGTCAATAACAAAAAGGGCATGTATTGACTGATATGCAGACCAAAAATTCGAATACGCGTTTTGATAAATCACCTCTTTTGTTTAACACTCACTCTCGCGAACACACAAGCGCACACCAAACAGTTTTTTTACTCTTGTAATTTTTTCATCATTGGCTCGAAAAGTTGCAATTTTTCTCCATCGGTCCAATGATTCGTTACGAAAATGAGCGCGAGCGCAACCGAAATCAGATAATTTATTATTTTTTGCTCACTTCAGCGTAATAATCGTCGAACTTTTATTTGTATAATATTTCGCCTGGGAATTTGTTCAATGCCAGTCATTTACAGTGTTATTTTTTTCTTCTCCTTTTTTCATTTAATGCATGCTCATTTCCTGTTTTCGTTCGCTGACCGAGAATCAATTGAACGCATATCGTATGCCATTGTTCTACTGAATTTCCACTGGATTTTGTTTGTTGTCCGATTCAGATGCACTGTGTAATTCCATCAATTCTTCTCTTCTGTTCACTTGATTTTTGCAATTTATTTGAATTCATTTATTATTGATGGTATAATTGGCACCGCAGTTATTCATACCGTTGAAGTTATGTTGCGAAAGTATCAAAGCTATGTGGTTTACATGCGCTGTGTATTTAATTAAATCCTTGCATTCATATATCTCAATTCCAAATTTCGTGGAATTGAATTATTAAACATTTCAATTTCAGCTGGTATTCTACTCGATATCTGAAAATAAAATAAATCGAAACGAAAATACATATTTAGTGATTGATTTTACAGTGTGTTATTTAGAATACAGTTTATTAAATCGCATGAATGTAATTTTTCGGTTTTGTAACCAAAAATTGTGAAATACCAGCCAATGATTTTATGTGAAGAAGCGGGCGACGAGAGGTACAGTGAATGAATAAAGTTCCAAACAATTTAAAATGCTAATTAAAATCCGATGCCAATGGACTTGGTGAATTGTTTTTCATTGCATGTGATGACGAGTCCATATTGCAATTTAATCAGTGCCGCCGACAGACACGAAACATTTTCATTTGAAAAATTTAATACGCTGTTGTGTCGTAAACCATGAACGCGCATAAATTCACTTTTACAACGCATCCCGATCCCATCCATTATTCAAGTTGTTTAGCAAATTTTGCAACTTAATATGCACTTGATTGCAGCGCAAACATTCGCAAACGGTTAATAAGTGTACAATAACAGTAGCGATAATGAGCATCATATAACATTATCTCATGAATCTTATGAATACCAGTAATTAGAATCAAAGCGAAGCAGCAGCGGTAGCAGCGGCACCATTGAATATGCATGTGTATTGAAAGACATGGATGTGCGTTGATGTGCACGGCCAATGGAGATGGAAACAACGAAAAGCATATAATGTTTAGCATAACAAAGTGCAGAAAATCAAAAGAGCACATTAAAAACGACGTCGTATCTGCTATTCATCAAGCGATAATATTCAATTAGGTCTTTCTGAATTGCTGCCTTGATGATTAAGATGCAGCACAATGGGATATAATTACACAGTGACGTTGCATATAGTTAACGACTTAAAATATCCGTATTATAGTATGTGTGATGCTCTCAAGAGCTCTTGATGCTGCTTTTACTTGGGCCATTTGAATTCATTTCAACACGGTTCGACAAAACTTTCTAGTGCATTAAACCCGATACACCGGGGCCGCACACAAACCAGAGAAGAAGACAGTGATGGCCAACGACTTACGGCAAAGTCAAGTGGATGGTGGTTTTTAATATTACAAACGTGTCTCAGCCAAACGACACAAAAAAAAGATGGGGAATAATTCGCATTGGAACGGCTTAAGCTAGACGGCCGTATCATATGAACATGAATTTCATGAATAAAATTGCTTGTAAAAATTGATACGAATAGAAAAACAACGGTTCTCATGAAACTTCATTAAAATTACACGAATTTCATTTTATCTAAGTGACGTGTTCAACACCATCGCCCACATGCATAATTCGCATGTAAATTTTTGTCGCCAAACGTGCACCGAACAAAAAAAATGCACAAAGCATGTTTCTTTCATCGTCTCGTTCTCATTTCACAGTGCACGATGCAGCATTTTTTTTTGTCTTGTTGTGATTTTCTTACGGTTTTCTTGTTAATCTCATTCTTGTAATGTGTTGAATTTGGTTATCATTTTTTGCCATTGTTTCACTTCATGCAACATTGCTGGTCGCTTAAAATATATGTAATCAGAACAAGAAAAAAAGGAGACAACACAGACCACGTATTTGCTTCGCTGTTTCAGCTTAAATTCATTTTAAAACCGTTATTCGCAGGCGAAAATGACAATTTGCCCGATGCTCTGTTGTCATTTCTCATGTCTCATTTTATATTCGCTCAGAAAATTCAAGCAAGAAAAAAATAACCAAGACATCGAAAGTTCCATTAGGACAATGTGCGAGAAAAAAAAAGTTGAAACATACAACAGAACAAGGAGAGCTACTAATAAAAAGTAGACACTAAAGCACATCGAGAGAATAACTTCAGAAGTGATTTTGTATGTGTACGTGTTTTTGTTTGTTCGCCTGGAAACGATAAAAAGTAAAAGTTTGTTGAAACAAATTCAGTATACCGTTTGTCGACCCATGCTCCTTATTCGATTCGGTAAGAATGAGAAAACGAAGAAGCTTATCTTGTTTTCAACGAGCTAGCTTACATGCATGCGTATTCAATGAAAGTACGTATGATAACGATTACACATTCGGTCGGGGTTCTGCATTCACTTGATATGATGTAAAAGCATTTCTTATATGTAAACGTGATAGCCAATTGAAAGACACATACATATAACAGCCATGACAACAACAACCATATATATGATACTTACTGACACCCGACTGATGTTGCGAAGGTGAACAAAGTCAAACTTCAGAAACGAATAAAAATTCGCAAAATTCAAATTTAAGCGAATTGACTTTGACGAAAGTAAAAAAAAAACGATAACGACCCGAAGATAGATAGAGATAGAGATAGAGATAGAGAGAAAGAGAGAGAGAGAGAGAGAGAGAGAGAGAGAGGGAAAGAAAAAGAGAAACCCCGCCAAAAAGAAGCGCTAAAATCTCCTCACTGCTTCTCATTAAACATTATTCGAAAGTTTATATTTTAATAAATAAATAGAGCTTAAGGTTGGATAACATGGAAAATGAGACGAATAAAACGATGTGACAACGCGATGTGAAAAAATGTAGAACTTTACAGACGATGTAGTGGTTCTAGGTAAAAGTGCTGGCGCAATGTGATTGAAGGGCGACAGTGTAAAAATATTCCATTCGCTTCGCCAACACTTGATGACTTTACAACAGCACACGCCACATTTGCTTTCTCTCTCCCCCTCTCGATGTCTCTTTCCCTTTTGTCCCCAAAAAAAATCCATACCACATTCCAACACAACAAATTCATACGCAATTTTCACACGAACCGAAAGATGAATGGGAAAGTTGGTCGACAGAAAGTTTTTAGACACTCTGTGCGTTGTCTCGCTAGATTCGAGATTTTAAACGGCAATTTAAAATGTTATCCAAATACATTTCATTAACACTCAAAACGCCTTCTCTTTCTGTTTTAAGTGTTAACCCATTGCAGCATTTTATTTATATGCTCTTGTAAAATGTAATCCAACATTAATAAAATCCCGTCGGATTGTGGCGTAGCAAGGACATTTCAATTCTCAAGAAAGTGTCATTTAATGAATTTTATGTCAAATAGCGAAAAATATTTTTACCATCGTTTTCTATTCTACTTTGACTTTCACCATTTTTGTCTGCTTTTTAAAATTGAACACATACACTTAAAGTTGACACTTCGTTTTTTTCTCTGTGCAATCAAATTGTGCACATCAAATGGTGTCCAGAATTGCAGGGACAGTTGTTATGTTGTCTTCTGAGTGCAAAAGAGAAAGCTAAGAATAAGCTAGATAAAATGGAATGCTATTTGTCCAACTAAATTATATTTGGATGCTAAAGCGAATGACATGAAAGTGGAACGCTATATTGGACTCAAAAAAAAAGAACCAAGTGAAAAAAGACAATATAAAAAACGACGAAGACAGGATTTATATGTAGAATTGGATTTATTTATATTTTCTGTAGCTTTTGTCGTCTTTTTATTTTCGTTGTAAATGTTTTTTACGAAAGACAGTGTGATGTGAGAAAATTTCGCTAACACTTATAGCGTTAGAGAAACGAATGATCGGCACGGAATAAAAATCAAGGTCATTAAATCACAAGCTCATATTCACGACACACACTGCAATCGGCAAATTGAACAGACATGTCGAAAGTATTTGTGCCAGCTTTTGCCATGAAAACTGTCAATTTTGATTCAGCGATGAGATTGAACAAGTTGAGCTTGTGTGCGCTACACTTTCTGACCATTTACTCTAGTTGTTATGCCATTGGAGCATACATAGATTTGGTGCCGGAGAGTGTAATATCTAAAGCAGCACTTGGATCAAAATCGAACATAACGCATTGAGAAAATCGTCTCAAGTATTTGAGTTTCATTTCTTGTGTTTCGATTTAACATTCGGATCAGACGAAAGAAAGTGAGTGGGAGAAAGAGAAA
Source organism: Contarinia nasturtii (assembly GCF_009176525.2). Lineage (NCBI taxonomy): Eukaryota > Metazoa > Arthropoda > Insecta > Diptera > Cecidomyiidae > Contarinia > Contarinia nasturtii. Next base: position 120,322 of record NW_022200123.1, on the reverse strand, counting down.
CGATTTTTCGTCATGTCTGTAATGAAAATCCATCGCTCAAAGTTATGGGACTAATGCATAATGCTTGGAAGAAAGAGAGGAAGATAGATAGATAGAGAGAGAAAGCGAAAAGAAGAAAGAGAAGGGTAATAAAAGCGCCCCTGGTGACGAAAATCATATATACGGATTTAGTTGGAATTGTCAGATGCTGGAACGAATCCCATGTAGAAGTGGAACAAACTGAGAACTCATTTCTCTTCTTTAACTCTCTTCATTTCTCTCATTGCATTTGAATCTCAGCCGAATCGATTGAAATTGGAATACACAAAAATTCCTCTGCTATGACTTGTTATGGTTCGTAAGCGTATTCATTGTGACATGCTTCGTGAATGATATACAATAGTGGATTTTAATTAAAAAAACGGGGACGACAAATATACGAAAAAGGAAAATGGGTTCACAATCAATCGACATGCAAATAAATCAATCACAGATTCAAATCTCCATTTTTTTGTGAAATTTATTTTTATTTCGTGCTTTTATCTCGTTTGCCCACACGTTTTGAATACAATTCCGAGGGATTTTTTTTTTAAAGCATGATTGATCATTGTTTGTATACAAGCTATTCCATTTTTATTGTTTCATTCGCTTGTTCGGTCTGCGGTTCAGCGGGTAAAGAGCGAATAAAAAACGAATGTCACACATAATTGTATGATTGTCAACAAAATTGATTCTCCCTTATCTGATATAAGCCCATCAAATACATTCGATTTGTTTGTTGCTGTTTCGTATTTCGCTTGTAATTTAAGAACAACGATTGGCGCAAACATCCTCACCAAAATCGCATCCGATCAATATATTTTACCCGAACAATCAACATCCAACATTATTGCATGTGTTCTGATCTTGAATTAGCATTTATTGAAAGAAGTTGAATTGTGATTGTTTCTCTCTATTTTCCTGTGTTGTTTTTTTTTTCATCCCCAAATCGAATGAAACCAACATTCATGAATACCAAATTGCCATTGGCCATAAACTAGTTTATGGTGATTTCGGGTGGACGTAAAGCTACATTGTCCGAATCACATTACATATTTATTGTGTTTTTTTGCTTGTATTTCGACAAACAGATACACGATTTTCTCCTCTGCTTTTTTTTCATTTCGATAAAATCACGTTACAAATTATGAATTTTCAATAAATTATACAAATACGGGGACTTCTTTATTTTGTCGTTCAATTTAACATTTCCGTTTTTTTTACAATTTCTATCTCGAACATCTCTCCCTTTTTTCCCTTGCTCATGTTCATTTATCGTTTGAAATATTTTTTGTGTGTAGTTTTCGTCTCATTTTTAGTTTATATAGTTTGTCGTTTTTATATTCTCTACGATTTCGTCGTACAATGGCTTTCAGCAAACATACTAACGTAGATCATAGTAAATGCTATTTGGTTGAGCTGCTTTGCAATTTGGGCAGAGCGTGTGCGCATCACTGAGAAAAGTTTTTGAATTCACAACACTTACAAAAGCATTACATTTTCCCAACAAGAAAGAGTCGAACATAACAACAAAAAGAACAAATCAAAAAAAACTTTGCATAAAACTATTGTAATCATCGCAAAAAAACTGCAAGAAAAATCTTTTTGTGTCGATCTCTTGATTCCATTTACATTTTCTATTTTCCATTCGATATATTTGGAATACGTTTGTCCCTTCCTTCCCTTCCAACCCACATATAACATTTACAATGCAACACCAGTCACTGTCAGTTCAGCTCATCTGCTGGATCCGGGTAATGCTGTGAAACCGTTTGCATTGTTCCCCGACTTGAGAGTTGGTTTTGCAATTTTCTTTGCATTATTTTGGGAGCGTGATATAAGTGGATATAATGCTGTTATTGTTTTGTCATGAATCGCCAAATGGAGATGAGATATATATATGTGAATTGATTGTATGGATAGAGCATCGGAAATGGAAGAGTATGCGAACAAAGGCCATCGAAAATAAACGAATTCGACGTGAATGGTTTTTTTTCCGTAACGAAAAATTGTCTAATAAATAATGGCAATTCGTTTGGGTGTGCTCGTTTTGCAATTTACCATGGTCTTTTGTTGTGTTCAACATTCACTGTTCGGGCACTACGTAAATTGTTGATGGCATTTGTATTTGTTCATTTCGGTGTGAAAAATTGCAAATCCCATGGCAAATGCTCGGGTGTTGTTGCTTACGAATCAGTGGCGTGCAAACACATTTTTCACCTAGCAAAATCGGATCAAATTCACGTCGATTTATGAATTTTCGAATTGGATGTTTGGCAATAAATATACTTCAGAATTGCATCCATAACGAACACAATGGCGGCTATTCATTTTTTTTCGTTCGTTTTTTTTTTCTATTATCTACGGCGTTGAGTTGCTGCATATTACTTTTGTCAAATGGTAGAAAAATACGCGAAAAATACACAACCACAAAGCTTAATTTTTCGGCATGGCAACATTCGAGAGAGCGAGGGAGAAAGGGATAGAGAGTGAATTGTTTGAAAGAAAACCAAAATAATGATGCAAATAGGTATCAGACATGGATATAGTCAGATTAACTGCCATAGAAAATTGGAATTTGGTTATGATGTCTCACATTCTATACAAAATTCGTCACGATTTATATACAAAATAGAAAATCAGGCTTGAATTTCTATTGTTTTCTCACTCAAGCATACATCATGTCCGTGAATGTCTAGGAGCAGATGGAAAACAAAATCACAAATAAGCGGCAAGTGTGTGCATGCGCAGCATAGAAAAAAAAAGAATCATGTGTCCATTTTTGGTCGATCAATGCCAAATCCTCTCACGATTTTCGTAAATTTGATTTTGATCTCTTCGTCTGTTCGCCCCTTTCCCGCAATTTCTAACTCTCTCTCTCTCTCTTTTGTTCGATGCGAACCACTGAATGCCAATTCAATTATTCCGGCTCGATCGCATCGAAAACTTTAGCGAATGACGAATGCGGAACGAAAACTGGTTTGGATGCTTTTTTCTTCTGTGTATTTATTCTTATTTGTAACATGTACAGTGTCATTGACAGACTATCGAAAAGCGTCCAAGTCATACATCATTTCTCCCTATCGCTCACATACACACACATACAGTACTTAATCGCTCTGTTGAATTCGAGGTAAATGGCTTCAGCCTTTCAAAATATTAGCTGAATACAAATGACGATGGCGAAAATTCGATATAAATATAAGAGTTTTCTTCGTTTTATCCCGGCGGCGATTATATTAGTGTTGGTGTTTATTGTCAAACAATATTGGAACCAGTTTTATTAATTATTCGGAGAAAGCGTATACGTTGTTTGGAAATTGATGCGGCTGAATGTTAGTGGGGTTACTTTGAGTGTGTGTGTGTGTAACATGATCGGCTTGGACAGCGTAAACAGACTGAAAAAAGGAGTTGAATGCCGCCAAAAGCGCCCAATCACATTAACACAACATTGAAACCAGAAAGAGTTCGGTCGCTGGCAGGAACATCAACGACAACAACAACAACAACAACGACAAAATCAAATTGGAAAATACTACCGAAAATATCTCAACATACAGATGAGGATCTGTATCGAACAGCATTGAAGCAAACGGACGCATATCAAAACAAAAAGCATGGTTTCAGTTTGAGAAATAAAAACAATATGAAGCAAAAGAAAAACCGAGTGGCAGAATGTACACATACACCCACTCGTAGACAACATACGGGTGCAACTCTGATAACTGATAACAATATAAAGACAGAGAGAGAAGCAAAAACAACGTTTATTCTGAACACGTCTTTTTTATTCGTTTGAGTGTCTTCCATCACACATATATACATATATAATATATATGTATGTTTTTTCCCTATTTTCTCGGCACAGTCTTGTTTTATGCGAACGCTATTTTTTTATTGGCATTCGAAAGGAAAGAGTCAGTGAGATGGTTCCATTGGTCTCTTCTTTTATCATCGAATTGATGTATCTGTGTGAACGTATGTGTTGGTGAACGAGTGCGAGCTATACCTAGTTTATTCTATTTCTTCATCATCATTGAATTCGTCTTTGTCATTTCGACCTAAATCACTTGCAGCGAAGCGATATCGCAACGATTTTACCCATTTTTTCGTATTTTTTTTCGCATTCTATTCTCCCTTGATTTTCATTATTGTTGTTTTGTTTTATCGCCTCACTCCGGCCAGTTTCAAGTTTCGATCCAAGCGCCTTTTTTCCACTGAAAAAACGCGCTCAAAGGCGATTATCGCTTGACACAGCTATAGTCAAAACAGTACAGAATACATGTAAAGCATGTGAATGTGTACGCATATTAGAAACACCGAACGACAGAAATGGCACTCACTTCATCTGTGATATTCAATTATTTGTCAATCAAAAGAAAAGCAGCTTAAGTTATTTGTGTGTCTTAAGCTAAAGTAACGTAAAATACATACGAATCCACATTCGGTCTCTTATATTTGTGCACCATTGATATGGCATTGTAGATTTTTGTATTTCACATCTGGTGTGTGTCTACATCTTTATGCCTTCCTCATTTGAATCAAAAGCGAGAAAATTATATTGCAGACGAACATTCCATCGATCAATCTACTGAAATATTGAATTCACAGCGCACCCAATAAATCCAAGCCTATAATATATTTGAAAAAAAAGGGGAAATGGACTAAAACACAAACACGTCATTCAACTGACTGAGGTCCTCGACCATCATCGTGCTACATTTTTTTTATACGAGAGAATACACAAGAAATTGGGATTACGCCATTGTTTAATGTGGACGTTCTGTGTTGAATGATTTATTTTCTTTCTGAATTAAATCCAATCGATAATCGGATCATTTTCATCTCATTTTTAATAAAATACAAACGGAATGGAAACGT
>NW_022200123.1:74196-100423 GCF_009176525.2 Contarinia nasturtii | reverse complement strand
AACACTATAAGTACCATTTTAAAAAAAATTATGGAGCAACCTACGTACAGTGAAAAACCAACTGAATTGTACTAGATTTAGTATAATTCTATTATTGCTCTGAAATGGAGTAAAAACGGGTTATGTTCCCCGGTTTCTACTGTCAGTGGAAGTTTTTACTGTAATATATTGCAGTATTATAGTTTACCACTTAGTAAGCTCTGCAGACTACTATTTGATTGAAATATGCAAATAATATGATGTAATTAAAACATCACAGTAACGATCAACTAATTAAGAACTGTTAAAATAACTGAAGTGAATTCGACCATTCAGCAATTGACGATTATTACCCATCTGAAAATGTAATTGGACGAGCTTAAATTTGAATCGAAATTAAACTTTGAACTTTTTTCCCTTTCATTAATTATCAAGATACATGAGTGACATGCGAGTGTCGTCGATTTGATGAACTCAAATCCACTGAGAAGTGAGAAGTTCCAAATGAAATTATTGTAATAAATGTATGGGGATGGAAAAGAATTTCACTTTGTTTGCTGGAATGTTAATTGAAACCACGCAGATATAGAACCACATATTTGCAATAAATTTATGAAGTGACAGGCGAGTATCATAACGGTTATAATGCGTGTGCGTTTTGGTATTTTACTTCTATTTTGCCACAAACTTTGTTCATTCATTTGTTCATCTTCTACATTTGTCGATTGCTTGAAACGCACGCCATGAGCACAGTTCTACTCAACCGCGTAACATATTTATTTTGTGCGCCTCTCCAGTAATGTGACATCAATTGCCACATATAAATAATTTATGTAACGAAACCAGTACAATTTAACCGACTGACATTCATAGCGCGCACACATACACAATTCCAGAATGTGCCACCAAAGACGAGAGACAATGAATGAACTCAAGGAAAATGTGAATTGTTGCGTTTTGCGAATAAAGAAACTTATAGCCAGAAATATGAGAGAGAGAGAGAGAGAGAGAGAGAGAGAAAGAGGCGGAGAGAACGTGTAATTTTATTTCGAGGTATAATGCGGTTGTTGTGGTGAGATGCGAACGATGTGAAAATATGTTGGTTAAGCATTGTTATCGCAGCTTTTAAATACGCACACACAGAAAAAAAATTGAACGCACAGCGATGAGCCTTATTATTTCAGCGAGTAAGATGAAGGAGATATATGCGTGCACGTCATTGAAAAAAGTATTTTCTGTGTATGGGTATATACTTTCTTCTGTGAAAAAGAAAAGGCAACGAGCTGAAAACAATGACAAAATCGCTCGTATGCATCGCAACAACGGCGACGGCGGTTTCGCACAAATAATAATAAGCAGAAAATAAATAAATTATAAAAACCAAGAAAAAAACACACGCAGATGAATTGTTAAACCGTTCAGTTGTACAGTTGAGTTTTTGGTGTTGGATTCGGTTTTGTTGTTATGATTTCTTATTTCTTTGCCATGCTTGTGTATACTGTATACCATCACAGTCATTTTGTGCCTTCGACTGGCAATTGTGTTCTGCCGGGCGTGGCGGCGCTTTCCATTCTTCCATTGTATTTTAGCAGTTACATCCTATTCACAGTTCAGCCGAGTGCCACATCATCATCATCAACACAATTGTATTGCGTTATTGTTGACTGTTGAGACACGCATTGCCTGTGATTGAGTTCGTTTTTTCTCTCTGCCTCTCAGTATCTCTCTCTGTCGTTGTTTTTGCTCTAACATTTTGTCCTTTTGAAAGCTTTTTTTGCCCGCACTTTTGCAAATCTGTCATACACTTGGTGCACACCGTTATTTATTATAACTTCCATTTTATTTTTACTTTGAATGTTTCGCTTGCAAAAACATTGTAATGCGTCAAATGAAACGCCATGTTCCTGAACGATGATTATATAACATTTACATTTGCATGTTTGTCAATTACATTTGTGATGAATGTTTTTCGTTTGGTATTTGTGGTTCCTATTATTGCCACTAAAGTCAACAATCAAAATTGTATTTGCTGTACTTCAACGTCATACGAAAACAACACGTGATTTGGTTTTTGCATTGACGAGGCACATCATCTCACCAAAACAACACCATCGCGGCTAGTGAATAAGTAACGTTCAAATATTTTATTTTTTCAAACTTGTCACCTACCACACACCTAATATTCTCTCTCGGTAAGAAGATTAAGGAAGTCCCATGAAAATGGCCCTTTTGAAAAATTCATACTGAAAACCTTCAAAATTATCCGGAAATGTGCCACATTTTCCGTACCTATAAAATTTGCACCGTAGTCATTGGTATAATCAAACTGGGCTATAAGTCGAAAAAAAAAGTTTACGGATTTTGGCAATGTGATTTTCTCACAAATTCACATTTATAAACCATTTAAATTCACAGGTTCCATAATAGTTGAATAATAAATTTAATAACACGTCTCATCAAATTTTCTTATCCGTCGATTCGTCGATGAAGAGGGAGAACCTCTCTGTGTGCGTGTGTCATCTCAAAACACGAATGAATCACAAAATTCAGAAGCACACCGGATATTAGGTAATCCATTTTTGCTTTTATTTAATTTGCTACCATAAAAACATCTGATCAAATCACAGCAAAAGCATCAAAGAGCACGAGTAGGTGCGAATGGCAAAAAAATTCGTTTCACAAAATCATGAACCAATCAGATACAGATCGCAACCAATCCCAAAAAGTGAATATGTCGCAACATTTTTATTTTAAATAAGCCACACGAGTAATAGAATCGTGTAACATTGTTTTTACCATATAATATGTTTGCAATTCAAATCACGACGTATTGTTTGTTCGTTTGATGTTATCAGCTGCAAATACCGTTCATTGAATAAATGGAATGGAAAATATTCTCGCTACTATTCTCATTCGAAAATGAAATAAAGTTTGCGACGCGAAAATAATGAAATGAAAATATGCCATCGACGCATGCAATGCACACATTTCGATTCGTCCGGACAATACATATTACCATGTTGGTCATTCCATTAATAATAAATAAATAATTAAGTAATTAAATACTTTACGAATCAGACGGCTTCATTTTTCAAGTATCAAGCACTTATTTACTTATTTCAAGGAGAAACAATGAACGTCGAATTGTTATTTTGTGGTTTTGAATTATTTCTGCCCTTGTGCTTCGTTACGAAAAGTGAATTTTGATTATCTTTTTCTGCAAAATGAGTACAAACAAACATTATGCTAAATATAGAATCGTATCATTTCCACTCTGTGGAGAAGAACGCAATCATTTGTGAAGAAAAAAAAATCGTTGAATCATGTTGACTTTGTAGAATTCATGTTTTATTAATGTATATTTGCGAATATTCACCAGTACCTGTATATCTTACACACCAAAAGCGTTCATACTTTTACGACATTTCCTGGAAAATATTCAATTGTATACTGATTTCGTTCGAAAGACAAACATACCAACAGAGCGAAATAGAGACAGAGAATTTAGCGTATTCCGCAACCACCACAAACTATATAACACAGCGTTGCCGTAACAAGACCGTTCATTTAATTTAATGTGCTGTGAAACGAAATTATCGAACAACTTGGCTGTCATTAATTATGGAGATTGTGAATTTTCACAGTTTATTCCGTTAATTTGATGTATACTATTGTTGTAAACAAAATGATTGCGTCATTTGTGTACAATAAAATTCAAATGAGTAGATCAATGCGGGTGTGAGTGGAGTGGCTCTCAAGTAAACAAATTGAAATGATTCGTTATCGGAAGCGGACACATTTTCGATTGCGCTAAGTCAGAGAGAGAGAGAGAGAGAGAGAGAGAAAGAAAGAGAGAGAGAAAGTGAGTTGGTCTTGTTCATAAGGTTATTACCGAAAATTGTGTGTGGATGTGGATATATTCTGTTGTAAACCATAAAAATCGAAGCGATTTCTTAGCCAAGCTCAAAACTTTCATTGTTTTCTTTCTTCTTCGTTTTGTCGCTTTGTTTTTCATGCGCTTTTCTTTATCGTGTGCCCTCTTTCGTTCATTTGAAACTTTTTTATCTGCTTCAGCAAATTTGATTGGAAAGCCAAATAAATTGTAGACTTTGTGTAAACAAAAAGCGGGACATGCCGATAGGCAAATATCAGCCATTCATGCAATCTAGCACCTGTAAACTCAATATTATGTAATAAAAAGCGCCTTTAAATAATAAAAAGTAAACTTGTGCACTTTATTTTGATAGGAAAACTTCTGGTTGCTGCCATTGATGTCGCATTTGCGGAAATCTATTGCCGAAAACTTTCAAGTTTGATTCGGTCGCTATTTTTGTTATGCACACAGACCATGAGCATGGCATCAGCATTTTCAATGGAATAAGGGCGAGACAGACACGGCGAGAGAGAGAGAGAGAAGGCTAGAGCGATACTCCTTTCGATATCGACCGAGAATACCAACACATCACAGATAATTTATTAGATTACATTCTGCATAAATTATTCAGCCGCAGACGATAATTTTAACGAACTTTTCACTCGCACAAAACACACAAGTGTACACCACACACCTCGACACCTCTGACAATTCTTTTGAACCTCAATGCTTCAACGAGAAATGTCAATGATTCAATATAGATATTAACGCTATGAATCATGTCATTCGATATGCCTATAAAAGTATTGAATAACTTGAGAGATCGCAAAAGTTCTCAAATTGACTTTGTCCTTCTCATGATTTCGCTGAAATGATGACACATTGGCACATTTCACTTTATTTCATTTGCCACGCAGAATTCAATCACCCTCAATGAAAATCATACTCGAGGTTGGTATCGCATCACATTTCGGTGCGTTGTACATTTCAATCGAAAGCATACTAAAAATATTACTATGAAAAAACACCAATTTAAGTCGAAAATAGCATTCCATGTTGTTGATTATATCGAGGATTCGAGGTCAGTTTATGGCAATGTTAAATTAAATGAGAAACACCAATGAACGAAATGTGTATGAAACAAAAGAATAGAATTAATTTGGCTAAATAAATAATCAGCTGATGAAGACTCAAGACCAGATCTTTTATATTCTCTATCGTCCCTCCGAACAATTTGAGGCACTAAAGCGTTGAATGGATTTTAAATACATTACAAAAGCAAAATTATTTTGATTGAAAACACTTCGCATGCTCGTGAGCTGGGCAGACAAATGTAATAAAATCCACTAAAGTGTTTGTTATTGTCGAACATAAAAGCTGTCATGGATCTGATTTCAGTGAAGTTTTCAAGAGCTTTTCATTCGCTTTGAACGATATAAAAAACCGAATCTCCTCCTCAGTGGCTCCAGTGGCAATTTCATGAAATTTTCGCACAGTTAAAATACACTGCTTTAATAAAGCCAATTAACTGATTTCACTTGATCGAAGATATAAACACTTATCTTCATTTATCGCAAACGCTTCACTATATAACCGGAACACTGAAGTGTACAATGTGACGCCAAACGAACTCATTAACTAGCCAATATTAATCAATACAAGCGAATGTTTTATTAAACTCTCTTGATACAGTCGCAACAAAAGGTTCAAATTTCGGTTTGTAGTAAAAGTTTTTTCAACCGACAATAAAAGCACTGAACTAATCATAAAGAAGCCAAAACATTTATTTGCCAATTGACACTGTGCATGATATTTTTCTCACTCAGATTCATTTTGGCCGTTTCAGTTCAGAGCGTATAAGTTTTGGTTTCATACTTTTCGCATTGAATTTTTCATTGGATCACTTCTTCACAATAATTGATATTAAAAAATCATGGAAAAACTGCCCGCTTTAACGCTCGATATTATTGTGTTTTCACCAAATATTTGTATTCTCGTATGTGAAAAGAATTACTTGGAGGCAGAATGAATTTTCAATGATGGTGTCATGTCCCTCAGGGATTCCAAAAAAAAAGAGATGTGGTAATGTTGGCGAGAGAAATAGAAACAAATACGGAGGGAAAAAGCTTCAATAAAACAAATTGCTGGCGATGATGCAGCGTTTTAATAGAACATCAATATTCTGTTGAATCGAATCGAACGAATTGCTAGAAAAGTTTATGTGAAAATTCCCAATGCTTGAAAGAGAGAAGAGATAACATAGCTCGGATGGAAAAAGTTTCATGTTTTTATTTGTTTGCATGTTTTTAATCCAGAACTCCCTTTCTCACTTTCAGGTGTTGGCTTTTTTTTGGGCATTTTACGTAAAGTAGCACAGAAACATTAAACCTTCTTTTTTTCACTTGCGTTTCTATGTTGTCAAGTTGTCCATCAAGGTGAGTTTGCATTTTTTTTTTTTTTTTTGAATTTTTCCTCTTTTTTATGGATCATTGTTATTATTTCGGTATTTGACGAAGGTTTTGACACAAAGTGCATGGAGCAGTTGTGCGAATGGAGGTTCAATCAATTTAATCGGAATATAACTGGAAAAAGAAGTTCCACAACAATTTAATGTCAATTGTTTGAAATGAAATCAATCTTTGCACAGAAATTGAAAACAATTTGAAGAGGCAACATTTCTTGGAAAATTCTACCTTTCCTTTGTATTTTTTCATTCCATTTTTTTTATCATTTAATAAAGAAGATAAAAGAATTTCATTCGTTTTGTCAATTTTTTTCATTTTTGTTCTTATCTGTTCGGTATGAATTTTCTTTTTAATGAGTTTGTTTCTATTTGTGCTTAATGAGCTTATTGTAAATTCTTTCTCTATTTTCTTGTTTAAATATTTGATTTACGTTCATTTTTGTGTCATGATTCAAAGTTTTTTGGATTTATACACCGAACGAAAATGTCAATAATTTTATACATACTCCTATAACAACAACAACACACAGTCGAAGCGAACTCTACTTAAACGGCGGCAAACATTAATCTTTGAAAATGTCTTTCATTGAGAGAAATTTTGTACGTTCATGTTTCCGTTGTACATGCATGACGAAAGGGGTCGCTGCTGTGTGACATGCAATCACATTTGAGAGGTACGTTTTTATATGACGAAAGATACATTTAACATGTTGCTATTGAGCCGTGTGTCATTTGTTACGTTTGTTGCAATGCAAAGATCAAAATGGAGTAAAAAATGTTCACTATTAAAATGGCATCATGAAGAAAGTTTATTTTTCGCTTATGTGATATTTCCAACCGTATTTACTCTGAACTTCATCAGTCTTAAGCATGCAAAATGCTTGTTGAATCATTACAATTAAGCTACACGAAATTTTTCTCCTTTTAAACAAAAAGAAAACACCCTTGGGAATGGATGAATTCTTTTGCTCAAATATCTTTTTGAAGAAATTCGCAAAGTTTTGTTGTTGTTCGGTGTGCGGTAGTGCTCGATATTATATGAAAATATTTTAATAAACTCAGCGAAAGATGTTCAACATTATGAGATATCGAATTCGTATCAAGAGAAAATCAAGATTGTTCCCAACAACGTTGTTGTTTTTATGCTGGGAAAAAAATGGAAAAGTTCTGCGCGGAAATATTTCTGCATTTCAAATTCAGTTTGGAAAGGCATTATTTTGATCGAATTCAACAGAGTAGTATATATATTGCAACCTTATCTGCTCTACACCCCAGTTTCGTGGTGAAACTTAAGCAAGTTGTGGAAAACATTTGGAAAACCCAAAATGCTATTTCAATGAAATTGCGAAACTTTTTAATTTTCCCGGAAAATAAAAAGTTGTAAACCATTCGGAAAGTGAGTGGAAGTTCCTTTTTCCCATCGGTGACTGTTGCGCATCGTATGTTACGTATATATACATGCTTCGCACACGAAAAAAAAAGTCTGAATCAATTCACTTAATTATAATCGGAAAATTCTGTAAACGGAGGCAACAACGGTATGCAAAGTACTTTACACTGTGTGGCCGAAAAAATTGCGATCAAGGAATGTTGAAATCAATGTGGCAAAAGTTAAATTATGCCAAAAGCGTTTGAAATTCAAAAACGTATAAAATTTGGTTCCAAAATTTTATTGAAATTTCTTGGCGCACAAAATATTATAACACATTTCTTTTCGTTCGACATTTGTGTGTATGTGTGTTTGTGTGTGCTCTGGAGTGAAAGGCAAATATATATTTGAAAAAAACTGAGCTTGTTAAAAGTCAAGAATATACATGCAATATGAATTTTGTTCGGGAATTATGACTGTCGCTGTTGATGCTATATGTATATCACATTTCATCATGTCCCCAGTGAGTAAAGCAGTGGAAAGTTGGCACGAAAATCCATCGAATTTTCTCGCCCCTGTCTCTAGTTTGGAATATGAGCGAATTTACAAAAATGCGAGAAACTCTGTGCGCTTTCACTTGGTGTAATGTTTCATGAGGGCGCAAACTCTCACACAACACAAACATTTGCTTATCAGAGGTCACAGTCATTTCACAAAATCACTTTTACCCTCCGATCCCAACTCCGCTTCTTTTTCTTATTCTTATTTCTTAATATGTATTCTTATTTTTTACTTTAAGTCCATGAGCAAGTGTGAATGTGGCTCCAACGCCTTCATTTGTCGCAAAATATGAGCCGACCAAAGCTCCAAAGAACAGTGAGCATAACACAGAAAAATATATAGAGAACATTCGGAAAACAGTGTGAAAACAGTGAATGTTTTCATCAATTCTCACAATGCCGTATCGTCAGCTATTATCATTCAAGATTCGTTACATTGTCATGAATGCGAAAGCACAAAATTCACAGAACCGTTTCGACACAGTACAATGATATTTCTTCTTTTTTTAGTTGTGTATTCTTTTGAAATAGGTCATTCGCCACAAACAACTCAGAGCATCATTTGCCAACACAATGTTTTCAAATTAAATAATATACATCGCCAAATGAAGCAACTACATCCGAACAAATGGAAACACAAACAGAAATAATCAGTCATTTGAAAATTGTTGTAATTTTTTTTTTCATTAGAATTTCAATGTTTGGGAATTATCATACTTTTGACGACTTTGACAAAAGAAAGACATCTTTTCGGTTCAAAGTATCTCATTTTTGAAGTGTTTGTTTCAATTTATTTATGTGCTTTGACGCCATCATCAAACGCCCTCAAGAAATTTCAAGCAAACGAATAGGTGGGCGCATTGTCCAACTCGAATGCCACATAATACGAAAATCGCTTCAAAAAATATATTCATATACTTTGCAGCTACTTAAATATATAGATTACAAAGTACAATGCCAAGTATGCTTATGTGGCTTTATCAATTGAGAGCGATGGTTTTGGTGAATGCGAAGAAAGAAACATATAAGAGTAGAATCAAACGAATATTTACAAGCATGACGAACGCTCCACGACGCTTCATGCAAAAATAAAAATGAGTAAAACAAAATTATTCGTATTAAACATAATTTGTTGATGGATGCAATGACTGACTATGTTGTGTTTTCTTCATTTCTGAGTTACGCCTTTACGTCGAGTTTTCAAACAAACATTTCATGCATATTTTTACGCCCCCGTATCCCCGTTTACCGCACATATTTGTTTCACCAGTCGAAAAAAATTACAATAAAAGACAAACGATTGATAAAAATATTTGGCACGAATATCATTCATACAAATATGCGACATTGTCTGCGAATTTCGACAAGTATTTCGCTTTGTGCAGGTTATTTCATATTGAAAATCTAAAGAATAAAAAAGTATGAATATGAATACCCCCAAAAAAATTATGCTATATCATGTTATTAGCATTTTGGGATTTTTTTTCTCGTCTTCTTCATAAATGGACTGCTTGAATTTTTATCTAACATAATCCAAACGCTATTATTCGTTAGGAAAAATGGCAAGACGTTCGTTAAATTAAGAATTTTTCGCCAATTTTGGGTATGTCTCTTTTTGCTGGGCAGCCGAGACGGTCGATGTTTACATTTCATGTCGAGTCTTTGCGAAAACATATACAAAATTCTATTCATCTGCATATATTTTCATTTTCACAAGGCGACACTCACGGTTTATCTGCTGTGGCAGCTGTTATAATAAACTTATGTCATTATACGCGCATTCACGTTCGCTTTGCTGCACTTGATAAACGGACGAATAACGTTTGAATATGGTGAAAAATAAAAAAATTTCATTTCAGTATTGTCATCGGCAAATATATAAATTTGTTACCGTTCTGCGTAAGGGATGAGAACGAAACTCGAGGCGGGTTCTAATGCAATCATCCAAAGATCAGCATAGTCGTACATGATGAAGTACACGATCTATATATGATTCAAGGGAAAAAGCTGCGTCGTCAAAAGTAGAGGAAGAGAGTGAGAGAGAAATGTAAATTTGACGAGACACATGGAAAGCTGTTTGATATTTGTACCCCTTTCCATACTCATTCTAACTAAGTTTAACTGCTACGAGTGAAATATCAATTTATTTTACAAATTTATTGGCGGATTGTGGATGTCTGCTCATACTCGGTGTGCAAAATGTGATTGCACTCAGAGCATGGTCTCGTCTCGTCGTTTTGCACTTTGTTTATTCTTCAACCGGTTGTCAGGCGATTTTTTTCATTTTATAAAATCAAACTTAAAGCTGATCTTCTCGAGTCGAAATACATTTTCTGCTATATTGCGTCCATGAGCCCCGTCAATATAATTTCATTATACTGAACCCAAATAAAACGACAACGAAGAGCGACCGAATAAAAAATCAAATGAAATGCCACAAAATCCATGGAACGTACGATGAAATGGAATAAAAAAAAATCACACACACATATACTCAAAAAGTTCAATGACGACAACAATGACAACAACAATTCCAACGACGAATCGTAAACTACTTTGAAGAGAGTAAAAGTTTTGTGTTTTTTTTTTTGGTTGAATAGAAGCATACGACTTCAAATATGCTATTTTATTTTATTTTTGTACTTGCTGTTTTCATAGATATTTTTAGCATTCCACCAATCTTGTAATAAATATTTTGTGCTCGAATGAGACATATTTTCGCATTACATCAAAGTGCATTTTGCTGTTGGAAATATTGAAACTTTTTACTTCTTTTGGCCAAACTTGTGACTGCATGCAGAGTGTCTAAAGTGTTTAAGTTCAGTTATTTGGAGTGTTTAGTGTAGCAAAAGTAATGAAAAAGAAACCCGACTTCAAATTCATCACAACAGATTGCCCATCTCTGCTGCTTTTGAACACGAATCGACTTTCGTTTTAATGCTCACATCTTTTGTTGCTTTTCCTTCTTTTTTGTTGCTTATTTTCCATTCTCATCGAATATTTTCGATGCACTTTTTATGAAAGTAGAAATACGTATCCGGTATATGTATTGTTGCCGCTTTTTTGTTTGGTTGTTTTGAATTTTTGTCGACTGTTCAGTTTTTTTTTTCACTCCGGATTTTGCCCAGAAAAGATGAAGTTCAGCCGGGAAAAAACGTTTTACCAGTTATTTGCTTGGCAAAAGTGTAAAAAAACACGCAGGCAGGAAAAAATCAAATGGTAATTCGGGTTTCACTTGGCACTGTTCCATGTGTGTCAATTCAATAAGTTTCGTTTCATTACGGATTCGATTTTGATAACCAAACTGACCGAATTGGACGTTGAAAATATTCACTTGTACAAAGAACCAGAGGCGTTTTTCAATTTTGGTTTGGCAAGCATAATACTTTCCATTGCCACATGTTGTGTGTGTGGGCTCTCGAATCGATGTAAGTATTTTACCTGTTATTACATTAAATCGAGTGTTCAAGTGAAAGAATCATCTGGTCGAAAACAGCTCAGTCGATGTCAGTAAAATATGTGGCATTTCGAAGCATTTTATATTGATTGAACACGCAAATCCACATTCAATATACATTTTTTTGGTCGAACCAAATTCACTTATCACCCACATCTCTTTCCAGTTGGTTTTACTTTTTCGCTTCTGTATACGAATTTATACGATGCTTTTACATATGATTGATTACATACCTGTACTGAAGTTTGATCTCAGCATCTGTTCATTTCGAATAGAATAACTTCTTGATGCGATTTCTATGTTTGAATAAATATTTGCACGAGCATCAACACGATATTCTACACACATACACACGATTTTGCTATTTTGAATTTAATTTTAAGCGCCGTTTCACACAGCATGAAAACAGTACGTACAGTCGATTAGTCGATGCTGTTACACTGAATTTACAATTGGATTGCACACTTTATAATAGTAACGTCCAATATATGAGCGACAGTGGTGGGTGCTCTGGGGCTTTCCGCACAATCAGTTTGAATCTATTGAAACACTGCACAATCGAATTCATAGAGTTTCCACGTGGGCAATTAATCATATGATAAATTTGAACAATTCACACTTGTCTAAACTCGATCGAATACATATACACCTTTTCAAGTAATTCACTCAATTAAACACATCAATCAATTTTCATTTTGAAAAAAAAATCAAGAACAAGTGTTAAACAAAAGAAAGATGAGAATAATTCGAAGTGAATCGTGTCGGTGTGACGATGATGGTTAAAAAGGATTCGAAATTTTTTATTTTATTTTATTCTTTGCACAAGTAACATTGACTTGCTCAAATCAGCCAGGTTTAGTAATGCGGTGCGATTCGATGAAAATGATGTAAACGGCGGTCTTCACCAACATGCACAATGTTCGATCAAATACCGACGACTGACTAACAGTACACAATATTTTCCGCTTTACCCAAGAAATTCGTTTCAAGCGGTTCTATGCTTATTGTGCATCCACCAATACACGCTTACATTGGCCCGTCTATCCATTTAATGTGACTGAGTGAGCGAGAGGGAGAGTATAAGCACACATGATAAAATGGAAAATCGACAAACAAGTGGAACGAACGACGAACGAACGAACGAAAGAGAGAATATGGCGAGCCGTTTATGCTCATCACAATTTCCCATTGAATAAATATGTCGTTATGGCAAACACTTATTTTTGCACAGCCAAGAACCGAACCAGCGGACTGTTGATTTTAGGCACATACATACACATACATGTTCAAACGAGCCTAGATTCTCTCTCCAACATTGACATTGCCATCACAATTTGAGTTGCTCACATTCTCTATCTCTATCCCCTTCGCTACACGCTTTCATTCAACTCCAGCTATGCGATGAACAAACAAATATTGCAACTGTTTTGATTGAAACCAGAATGAACACATTGTTTTGACATATTTTGAATTCACTAACCTACATCTCATTCATAGTAACGGCTCGTGTTATCGGCATTGCATTGCGATGGATAAATGTCACGGGAAATTCATTCGCAACACATGCGCGATGTTACATTGAGGGAGGGTATTAAATTTTAGCCAAGACAAGAGTCTAAGAGCAGGAGGATTGTCGGAAAATAAATATGAGAGCTTTTTAAAAGGGTTCAAGAACTCAATATTTGTACGCGGATGAAATTCATACTTTGAAAAGTTTGAATAGCATATCCTAAAACCTTTTGAACTTTTGAAATAAACGATGTGCATATTGATGTTTAGCTCTTTGTCATATCAATTGTTATTATTCATTATATTAAACATATTAGCTATTCATAAAAAGAGATTAAGTCTGACCATAGTGGGTGATTAAATATAGAGTAGTAATCAATTAGTTTTATTTGTTTTTTTAGTCTGTGGTTTATATTTTTATTCAAAATCGGTATAATTTAAAATAGCTATTTAGTTTTTACAAAAATATTAATACAAAGACACTCATGCATCTACGGTCAACGATAAAATCATAGATAAATGGTCGTTTGCTTGACTTTGCCGTTGTCGTTAGTACATTTACTTCTTTCATATTGTTTGTATGTAATAGAATCGAATTCAAGTTACTCAAAATTTAAGCCATTGAACGTGAATATGAATGTTGCTTCTCATCAAAGCTCAAAAAGCTCATTCAAGGGATATTTATATAGTGCATTTCATGTTGAAGAGATTTATAACACCCAAATATGATTCAACGTGGTATCTATGATGTAAATACGCGTTGGGATGTGCTTGAATTCTGCTATTGAATGGTTTTCGCCGTTACTTGTACACACAAAAGAAAAAAAAACAACTTTTTAGATACTGTAGTAAGGTTTAGAATATTTAAATTACCTGTAGAAGATATTTATTCAAATTTTAAAAAAGTGTGTTTCTGTCATCCAAGTACTTGGATAAAAGCTGATTTTCATCATAATGATAAGTCTTAAATATATTATATATTAATGTACGCAACAGTTTCCAACTTCATGGTAAGGAGTTTGAGGAGCAACGCAATTATTGGAATTTTAGAGCTTGTCCAATTTAGAGAAATCAAATTGTTAGATGAACGATTACTAATACACTATATTTACGTGTTATTGATAAATATACATTTAAACAATTTTACTACTAGTGTTTTGTGTGTGTGTAAGAATAAAGTTTTGAATATCTACATTGTACACAGAGAAAAGATAAATTCAAGAACATAGAAAAAATTTCGTATCATCATTACGAAAATGCATTTGAACTCATTTTAATCGATGATTTTCTTCAAATTGAATGCTACATAAATTCATTTGCTGAGGCGTGCTGAACAAACACATATCTCTTGTTAGACACAAAACCCAAACAAAGGCACAATCACACCAAATGGAATTTCACGTTGATTAACAAACACAGAATCAAACTGTAACCACTTGATGTTCCACTTTGTTGCTTTCATGGAGACTTTTCAAAAACAACAACAATGATTGTGAAATTTCTCTTTGTCATTCAGTCAATTTCACGTGAAACCGCTGTTGCCTTTTCTTGTTGCTGGTTTTCAGTACAGTAAACATTGTATTGCCCAACGTGTGCATGTTAAACCACACAACTAAAAGCGACACTACAAGGTATTTGTGAGTGGCAATTATACTATTCAATTTTGGCAAAATTTGTTTTGCTCGCTTCATCAGTTACACGATAAATTCATCATTTTAATTTGTAATTTATTACCAGTTGAAGAATATGTCAACTGTTATTTCAGCATTATTTGAAATATTCACAGATACCGTGTTGACTATCACCCACCTGCTCCAATCGCATTTATTTTAAATTGTAAACAGCTTTTATTGGACTGAAGCTTTTAATGCGAGTGGAGATGGTATAAAGCCTTGAGTCAGTCTTTTTTTGCAGTATTTTTAATTTAGTTTCATTAAAATTCGATGGCAGCTGAAAATTCATTTGATTATTTCAATTAATTGGCCCATATTCTGAAATGAATACAATATATTCAGATGCAGGGATATTTTGTCTTGTATTTTGTTAACAACCATTTTGTAAAATTATAAAATCCATTGGAAATATTATTATTTTGTGTCATACAAATGAATCAGACAGACTCATAAGCTTAAAATCAACCATTTCAGCAATATAATACGAAAAACTTCACTTCAGTGCTGTATGTAAGCTATGCACCGAATGAAATTTACAGAAAATACATAATTTTGGTGAATGATGTTGATGTGTAGTGATGCAATTTAAGAGCTTTCAATTGCTTGTTCATACCAATATGAAGCTTGTTCATGTGCTTGATTGCAACCAGATTTAATTAAATCGATATTATTTATTGGTTTACGTTTGTTGTGCAATGCTCTACATTTTCAATTGAATTTCATTCGATGTGAGAATGAGAAATACATCCTTCTCTTTCGATATATATTCAGATTGTCACAAATATCTTTTGATAAATTTAATCAACTTAGAATATCATTCGGGAATATGGCAACGAAAATTTATAATATTCAATGTCTATTGCAGGGAATACCGTCATATGAATGAATTTATCAGCAGTTGGCAAAACTTTATTCATTTTTCAACACTTTTTTCAAACGTCAATCAGTTATTTTTGAAACGACATTGGGACATTTCATTTTTGTGATGCACGCAAATCTCTGAATATCAAAATGAAGGTCTAAAATTTAGAGTTTCAAGTGTATCGACTTTCGATACTCGATAAAAATCACAAAATGTTCCAATGACTGAAAAATGTATCTGATAAATTTGTTTTCGTCTAAGTGATCTTCTAGATAGATCTATCTGACAATACTCCCTGCAATAGACTTTGATTATTATGCAAGAAACCCATCTTAATGGATTATACAATAATTACAATAGAAATTGTGATATTTGTTTAAAACCACAAACAAACATATTGAATGGCTCTTGAAACTCAATGGTAACGTTGTATTTTGTCCTATTTATTATGAATTATTTTATTCTATTTCATAATATTCATTGAACTTTTCAAAATATGTCTATTCTTTTTTCCGTCCGTCATTCCCGTTAAAAAAAGTAATTTTTGCAGAAAATAACGATTTTATAACAGTTTGTCTAATAGTACATAATTAGTACGTAATTATGACCTTTCCAGCTCCTTTCCATTGACAATTATATAATAATTGCATTTTGTGATAATTATGTTTGTGTTTCATAATACTAAGTAAGTAAAATTGCGCTTATTATTGGCAACACAATTCCCCCATATTCGAGACCATTTGTATCATTGCAAAAAGTGTGCATTTCATCATATCAGCAGAGAGTGGAGTGCACACACGTTTAGTGAACGGAATCGTTCTTCTTAGTTGGCGACAAGTTGATCCGAAAACTTTTGATATGCACATTATAATCGAATGATGTGATCTGTGATGCATAGTGGAATACCACCAAATAGTGTCGATTTAAGTGACATACGTCTACAATTTTAAAAGCGATGATATCGGTTACCTTACTTTTTTGTGTTTTTTTTTTTTACAATCAAGTTGATGACTTTCAAATACAGTGTTCCACCGAATTTTAATCCATCGGAGAAAAAAGGTCGTTTCAACACGTGACATCGTTATCGGCCACACTGCGGATAGATATCCATTTACATTTTTGGTTTTAAGCGATGAATATGATATATTTATAATGGAAACATGAGTGAAACGAACACGAAATTGTGAGAGAGTAAACGTAATACAACGTATCATAAATTCAAATAGCGTAACCGGCACAGAAAAAAAACGAAAGCTGAAAAAACTACTACATGAGTGTGACCAAAAAAAAAATATTCGAACATCAACTTTGAGCCAAATGGACGAGATATTATAACTATCGGGAGAGACGATACATGCTAAAATACTGATTTATGTCTCATACATGTGGTCGTAAAACGATTTAAACATTCATTTTTACCGCACACATGTGCCAATTTCATAGACTGAAGTAACCAAAATACACGTTACATGTATTTGCAAAAATCACAAGGTAGTCACAGTTGATGATATGAAACGAGCTCAGCATAAAAATTATCATGCAATCGAATATTAAAATATTGTGGCCACATGATGATGGCGTTGAAATTGTATGTAATGGTACAAATTGACCCTAATATCAAACGTTTTCATTATCCGACTCCACTGATTTCTGCTATTTCATTACATCATTTTGAAATTGATTTTGGATTCAACAACAGTGTACTAGTTTTTATTTATATCGCCATTAACATCAACCACACTTTCGTAAAACACCATGTTCTGATTTCAAGTTTCAAGTAGTGCTTACGATTCATATTTTTAAGCGGCAATGTGATTTTCCGCTGCATTTTTGCACCGAACATTCAAAATTACATTTCGAAAGTGTGTAAACAAAACCGATTGCTGATGTTTTCATCGATTTTTATCAAATAATTTTTCAATTCGCCTCAAGCCACTTTGAATTGCTATATCACACACTGTGCATAAGTAGCATAATTTGGCTCTAGTCAAAATTGAAATCGAATTTTGTAAACAGAAAAAAAATATTATCAGTTTTTTTTCTCTCGTCGTTTTAATAGCGCACAGGAAAAAGTAAAATGGAACGTAAAATGGGGTTTAAAAAAATTTTTACTGGAAAAAATGAAATGGCATTTTTAAACATTTTATACGAACGAAAGCATGTGGCACGCAAAACACACACATAACCCGAAAATGGGAGCAAAAATAAACGTACTAAAATAACAGTAACTCATATGTCAGCATCATGAGTGTCATGCATGAGTGCAATCGCATTCGCAACGTTAAAGGGAATCACAAAACATGAACAAATAGTGCACGGGCCGCGACAACGATACAACGAATTGCACCAACGGAATATACGGTAAAATGTAAAGTGAGAGACAAAAAAAAACCCGAAATGAAAGGAATAAAAAACATTAAATAAGTGAACAGATCCACAAAGTTTTTCCTCATCCGTTCGTTTGTGCGTTGTCGTCGTCGCCGTCAGTTTGTTGAAATGGTTGACATATTTTTTTTGCCTCAACGCAACTGTTTGCTTACCACTTTTTGCGTTTTCCATCGAAATGTGGTCATCTTTTTTTGGTGGTTTTTGGTTGGTTGGTTAGATTTTTTTATCTGTCCCTCTTTCTCTCTCTTTGTCTCTGTATCTCGCTCCAGTATTCCTTTTGCAAATGCGGAATTCTGTGTGCATTTTGTTTGGTGGAAAATATGTGCATCATTTCCTGTTGATTTGCCGCTCTACTGCCATTTTTCCTAGCCCAATTTCCCTCTATCTATCTCTCTCTTTTTATATCTCTCGTTAAAGCAGTGCAGTGAACATTTAAAATGCATCACCAAGAAGAAAATCGAATCGGTTCCGTTCCAATTTTGTTGCAAATCGAAAATAATGGATTGGCTATTCGGCGAAGAGCAATTGTGGAATAAATTACAAACAAAAGCAAATATTACAAAATGTAGCCAAATAAATTTTACACGGTGAGCAAGAGAGGCAAACAAAAAATATATATAATTGAACAGAATTTGCGCTTACCAAATGTAGAACGATGCAGCAACGCATACACCCAAACATTCTTCACCCAAAATGCATGGATAGATAGAAAAAAGCGCCATTCGAAAAGATAAAGTGTCTCTGTCGCAAATAAAATCAAACTATCAACAAAAATGAGAGTAAAACGCAAACTGCACATTTCCCAATAACAGAGATCCAAACAGAGTATACAACAAATAAAAAAACCGACTAAAATGGTGAATTTCAGCTGATGCAGATATTCGTTGTACGTTCGTTGCTCCGTGTATTTATGTTTACTTTTAGCTCTGCCTGTGCCGATGCATGTACGCATACAATGAGAATATTTTTTTTGTTTTATCTGTCATTTGTTTGCATTTCACTTAATTTGAATGGTCTAATAAAATGTACATTTAGTGATATGCATAGGCGCATATCGTATAAATCCAACACACAACAGACAGCACCATCAAAAACTATTTAAATAATAAAAACAAATGCTCCACAAAACAAATAATGCGATTGATAGAATGAAGAATGAAATGCGATAGTCCGGTTTGGTGTGTATGGATGGTTCTATATATGTGTGTGTAATGTAGGAAGATAGATGATGACGGTTGTAGTGGCTAGCGAATAATACGGTAGAGCGATAGAATGAAAAAGAAAATAAAATTGGTTTAAGCTTATTGAGCGTATCCATTTTCAATGAGTAAACGTTTAGTCGTTCACATTCGACAACAATTTACCGACATTTTCTCCCGTTCGATCAATCTATTTGAACGATTTTATTTGTTTAACGCTTGATACAGTCGCATTTTTTCTCTTTGTTCTACATTGTTTTTCTTTTCATTGACAAACATTCCCAAACGGATCTTTGACAATCGAATGCGGATGAAAGCGATGAGAGTGCCAAAAATGTAGACAACACCATATCTCTCGGCATCAATCTAACAATGTGATGTAAACAAAAACGAACGCAAACAAAACCAACAACAACAATTCCACATTTTCTTCTATCATTTCGAGTGCCGTTGAGTAGGAAAAAAAGCGGAAAAAAGATAAATTGTTTACATAAATCGTTTTCTTTATTGTTATTTTTTTGCCTTTGCATTCGATGCATATGTTCCCCATTTTGATAGAAACACAATTGTATGTAATGGAGGAAATGTTTTAAATTGATTTTTTTTTCTTGCTATTTAACGCTTTTTTCCATTTCCATATTGATTGATTTGTAAATGAATGGCTGTTGAAATGTGGCTTTGGCAAAGAGAGATGCCTGATGATTTTATCACATGAAACCGTTGATGAAATGCTCAGATAGCATTGTATGCCTTTGTCAATGTTATGTAATGCTATTACAATCATTTGATTACAACCCCCATTTAGTTCTTTACATAAAACATATTTAAGCTTGGAATCAAAATTTCAATTTGTTCGCTTCCGGTGTTTTAAATGAAGAAAAATGATGTGAATCTAAAACAGTGACCGGTTCGCGCATATTTCTATGCCTGATAGCTATGCTAAGCATAGCGGAGACGCAAGCCGCAACACACCCGTCACCATTCGATTCGAGCTATATTGTATGCGCACGGTCGTCTGCATAAACGAACATGTGTATTGTTCATATAGAGTGAAGAAGGATTCGTCGGTTGCGTTTGCGGCTATGCTTGGCATATCTATGCTACCTAGCGTATTAAGGCAAGCATAGAAATATGCGCGAACCGGTCACTGATCTATTAAAAGCAAAGAATCTAAATGGTAGAGAATAATCTTTTAATCTTCAGTTCATTTGAAGCGAATCACTATTTCAAATTTCCATCACAATCAAATGAATATGGATAAAAATGATTGTATTAGTTCCACTTTTCATTATGGGGGTTGGTTTCAAAATGGTTGGTTCAGCTTTCTTTTTCTCGGAGTAATTAAAAGAGAACAAACGACTGAGATACAGAAAAATCGAAAAGCATCACAATAATCATAAAAGCTGTGTAAATGACATTGTTCACAATGGTGTCACATAATCATAACTGGAATAATTAATAACAATAATGAAGAAAATGAACGCGTATACTGTTTTCGTACTACAAATGCTGCATACCACCGACCGAAAAGATAACAATGACGAAAACATGGCAAAATCACTAATTAATAAACAATCAAGGAAGACCATTTCAATTGCATAATAAAATGAGAGCGACTGCAGCATTGGCGCGTGCTACCGAATACAATTGATGCCTGAAGCTTAAGCACGCACACAAGTGTTATGCGTCCATTCGATTTCAAATGAATTCCACCTTCACTAAGAGAGTCGTTGCCTAATGAGGTCCTTTTAATTTAAAACGAAATAGCCACAAATGCTTTTGCGCATCTATCTGCGTTTTGGATCTATCGTTGCCGTAAGTATTGATTTTCTTACATTTAGTGTTTGTCATCTGTATACATAAATGAATGAATGTACAGGTTTGGTGCAGGAAGTGAACGAGACACATTTACTATGCGGCATTCGAATGGGAGAATTGCGGTAACAATTGGAAATGGTTTTCATTGAGAATTGGTTTATATGCTGTGTTGAATGCCAACGTTTATGAATTCAATTGAGCGATGCAAAGGTTATTTTGAAGTGCGATGATTACGTTCAATGCACAATCACACCAAAAATCATTTAATTGCATCTACACCACTATCACGGAATAGAATAACCATTTTGTACAACTCAACAAAAGCAAATGTTATGAGTACTTACTGGCGGTGGAAAAGGGCTATTGAAGGAAAATACATACATGCAAATCGAAACAAGACACAACTATGCGTGTGTGTGTGTGTGTTTCCGTGCAAAAATCATCGTCGACGATGTTATGGTGTAGATTATTTTAGTTAGCGTATGTGTTATTGCTGGTTATTTCTGCTTTTAATTTTATTTCCATTCCATTTACGTCACTTCTTAAGCAATGGAAATGTGGCAAATAGTAATTGCACCACCATATAAAACAATGACATGGCATATTATGCGTTCTGCATTGCATCGACCCATACACACTGTTACATTTCAAGAATAAGCAAGAGGTTGTTTCATTCCGTTTGTATGATTGTACTTTTGCACACATTGTATCATAACAATAGTTTGAAGACACTGTCACGGCATATGAAAAATAATAATAACAGTAATTATTGAAACCGGTTCATCGCATACATTTATCTTTCTCTCTCTGTATGTGTGTGTTCTTCGTTTCTATTTCATTTCATCGTGTCACTTTTAGTTGATTTCATATCGTCGGAAGCAATTGCTCGTGTTTTCGTCTTTGTTGGATTCACTTCATTGTGTGGGAGTATTCATACAAATTATACATTTTGTGAAATGATGTTGGGTGTCATTCGAGTTGTTTTGTTTGAATTTTACTTTGCCAACGCGTCTTTTTCGAGTGTTCCTTTTGGTTATGTTTTGTACGTTATTGAAATAGATACATATACCACTTGTATGTTCTTCATTAATTATTGTGAGACCTGATATGTTGAAGGGAGAAACTTTCATCATATTGCAACATGAGAACGTGTTCTGCACACTCTTTTTTTTCAAAATCATTGATGATTTTAAATGAATGAACTTATGTTATGTGTAAACTACTTCTGCGTTCATCACCTGTTCGTCTCTCAATTACATTATATATTGAGTTGGGGTAAAATGCAATCGCACCCACTCGCATATCACAAAAATCGAGGTTAAATACGAATTTCAATTAACATGAAAATTCCATGAATACAATCTGTGTCAAAAGTCGAAGCGAAAGAAACATGGTGTCTGTTGTGATTTATACACTTTGTGGCAGGGAACGAGAAAAAAAAGAAACCATTCAATATAATGGAAATCTCATCTTTTGCATATGTGATTACAGACGCACTTCAGCGTCATCATTTATTATGTATTAACAACCATTTGCTCATCTTTCTGTAAATTAGCAACATATCATATTGAGTGTGATAACAATTGCCACAAGGACCGCATGTCTCAGGCACGAATACATTCTGTACAGTGTACACACAAACGAAATGGAAGAAACATCGAGAATTGCTTTTGTGTTGCTCATGATGCTTCCGTGTTTGAATACTTTATTTAAATCATTCCACATATGCTTCACGGTGGGGATGTTGGCTGTGTGTTTCACTGACACCACTCAACCCATCATATTCCATTCGACGTATAGCATGATGCAACTCAATGTTATTAAAACACATTTATAAACACGATGGAAGCATCACACACACAAACACATCCGGGACACAAAGCAACAGCATATTTTCTCATTTTCCATGAGTCTTCCGATGAAATATAGTCTCAAGGCACTGCCTGTCATATAAGTCTTCATCAATATTTTCGCTTTGAAACCTTATGATCTCGACCCATACAATCGTTTTGAATCTTTCATTACATTATGATATTTTCCAACAATGACGCATCTTCAATGCTGCACCTGCATCACATGCTATGCAAACCTATCCACATTGTGTTCAAATAATTTTTCCTATGCACACGACGATGTCATTTTACAGGAAAAATAAATTTATTATAATATGGTATGTATGATGTTCAAAAATATCTGCCCTAGGCTTGTCGGATTTTGGTCCTCTCTGAGATTATTGTGAATATTGTGGCATATGACAAAAAAGAACTTAGAGAGGACCAAAATCCGACAAGCCTAATCTGCCCTTTCCTACGTTGACTTAAACCTATAAATATCAATTTTCATCAAAATCATTGTTATCATTTTCAATTCGAGCTACAACACCGATTGAGCTAACGTCAATCAACATCATTGTTTTTGGCATTTCACAAATAATAAAGGAATTTCAAATATTGTGATAAAGTGATTCTGTAGTTTTATTTCCGGTTTTAAAATAGTCAATTGAATGAAAGATGAGTCGCTCTTTTTTTTGGATATTAGCATATATCTACTCTGCATTTTGATCTGTCGTGTATTTGCCCGTTTGGGTAAATTACCCATCATCAAATGTGTAATTGATATCGATTGTTGATCGATTTATGTTCGTTCATACCGGTGAATGGTTCAAGAGTGACTAGTTTATTTTTGAACGTAACACAATTACACAGTGAAATATTCAATTAAATCCAATTATGAAAATGGTATAGTTTTTGTTCATAAATAGCAAAGCATTTGTAAAACATTTATGAACTGTCAGACAAACGCAGCGAATTACATGAGTTTAATACTTTCTCATTTGTTTGCGAATAAAAATCGTTTCGTTTTATGTTGATTCAAACGTAGACTGCATTGTTATCATACGCTTGATGCCTAGCTTGATGCTGAGATTGAAAATGATGCTCTATTTTTGTTCTGCTTCACGCTTTTCTATTCAAGTTGTCTGTTATTCCGAGAAATTGTTAAAGTCTAACAGACTTGAATAAAATTCAATTGAAATGCATTTATAAAGACACACGCTGCGCCATTCATTATTATGTTGCACACTTCCACTAAGAATCTACATGATCGATTAAAATGCTATGTATTCAAAGTCACCGAGCTGTAACACTATATGCACAAAATTGTGTCTTGAATGTGTGTGTTTCGGCATTAAATTTGCACGTATGTGAATAAATCAAAAGGTACGATGCAATGCTATGGCATAGTCCTTGTAAAATATTGAACATCATGAAAAGAAACGTACAGCCAAAAGACATAATTTAAGCTATAATAAATCAGCTGTGATTTTTAGTTAATTTATTTATTTTACATACGTTTCGCATGTTTTCAATTTATGCCCAAATTTAAAAAAACGAGAATTAAATAAAAACGAAATCAAAAAAATCCTCATTTCACTTGCAGGCTCCGAACACTTGCAGGTTTTATAATAAACAACTGAATTACATTTTCTGCAGGCTGTGATATGATATGAATATTACGGTATGTGAGGCGAAAAAAATACACAACATTTTCAGTCTCCCCGGAGATTGTTTGTTCGAATCACATTTTTTTCTGCCTGTATAATGTATATCCCCTTCCAGTTTGCACAATGAAGTCGGGCTTTCGGTAAAATATGCATATCTACACAGTTGATATGCTTAATTTCTCTTGGGATGCAACATATTCAGCGCACACAACATACGTTGTATAGCCATGGCCAATACATGACCAAAAAAGACACATCAAATTTTACAAGTGGCATCATTTTCATCTGTTATATGGGCACTCTGAGTTCAGTAGCCGGTCACTACACGCCGAATGAATGCCATGTGATTATGTGGGGATGCGTATGGACGTGAACATGAAGTCGTCTCTAATATAAAATTTATAGGCCATGGAACGAAGTCAGCCGTTTTTTTTACTTCAGTTTTGTTTCACACGCATATCTCATACACTGCCTCTCATCTTATTCAACAGCATCTCTTTATTTATTTATTCAAAACAAACACACACTAGTTTCATGTGTGGGGATTTATAATCCCTCATAAATCTTAATAAGTCATTAACGTAAATTAGACCTGTTTCAGTAAAGGGTGAAGTGGAATTGTGTTAATTAGTCAGAAATGGTGACCCAATTTTTTTTTTAGAAAAACTGTAACAATTCTCACTAATAAAATTAACATCGTATTTTACTTTTCATCCAATTGGTCGTCATCAATCGATACATTTATTTTGCATTAATTTCACTGTTTGTCATCAAAAAGTCATTTTGAACTGATTTATTATTCATGTAACTCAGACACTTTGTAATTTGTGCGCATATCGAAAAAAAAAACACATTAATATTGCATACATTTTTTGTTGTTGATTTTATAGTTCAACATAATATGAATTTTAACGAGTAATGGACGGTAATGATGATATATTTGAATGAGCTCTTGGTTCCACTTCATAAAAATGTCAATTGTTGTTATTTGGTTACAATGCTGGCCATTCCAAAATAAGTCTTTTCAACTTGTTAAAAAACATAGACAATGTACCATGAAACAAGATTTGTGACTGGACAAGATATGTTTATGAAAATATGGATAAAGATTGATAAAACTTGTTCAAGATCGGTAAAATTATACATGACTGCAGTTCATTGAGAGAGATTTGATTAGCAATGATTGGAAAATATTGGTGAAAATGGGCGAAATTTAGAATGATTTGTGGTAGTCATGATATTGTCTACCCCCAGAAACATGCATTATCTAATTTGAATTCCCCCACCAAATTCAGTTGATTCAAGAATGTTCGTCAAACAATTGATTTCAATATTGAGACATATTATATATCTATTAAATATATCGAGAAGAGAGTATGTTATTCAGCGCTTATGGCTGAGTAATGTCTGAATAAAAACACACTCTCCTCTCGATATTTTCAATAGATATTTACTTTGATTTATTATTCATACAGCCTGACACTTTATTTTAGAATTCCTACTAAAATATGGACTTGTAATTTCTAATATGGACGCATTTTGATAGGAAACTTTCCGAACAGAAATAATAAAG